>NW_017259299.1:20969-25224 GCF_001594045.1 Atta colombica
TTACTCTGACAGCCACCGTATCGGAATTGTTTGCAAACACCATCACGACTATCGTAAAACCATTTTACTTGATTTTCAGAGCAAGGACCATGTTCGTCGAATAAGAAGCAGAATTCTAGAATATATATGATAGACTAGATAAATAGTGATGTTGTTACTTTTGAACAATTTTTCAAATTGTTAAAAACGTTACCTGGCTGGAACTCAACTTGTCCCGGTGGAGGCGGAGTGGTAATAACCGCTACACACCTATTGATGCAGTCATGTTCGGTAATGAAATTATTCTCATTTCCGCCGCATCCACCGTAATAGAACTGCCGACAGTGTTGCTCATAGGAATCATAGTACCATCGTTGAGTGTAGTTATGGCATTCTCCCAGAAGAGCGGGTAGGAGACAGATATCTTGCTCTGTATTCAACATGAATTTAAAAATTGTACTATGTACTTATATATATTATTGCTTGCTAAAAAGTTCTAACTGATAGAGATCGTATAAAGGAAGATTATTAAAAAATCTTACTATCTTTATTAGTATTTTTAATAATATTATGTGTTAATTAATATAGTGATAATAAATTTTGAAATTTTGAAAAAAATAGTGAAAATAAATTATAATATAAATTTTTGTATTACAGAATGTGAGAAGAACAGACAGAAAAAGAAAATTGGTAAGTAATTATATTTTATTTTTCTGTATATTGAAAAAGTTGCAATGTGTGTTACATGTAATATAATACCTGTAATATAATATTACATGTAATATAATATTACATATCATAAGCAACTAAATATAAACTTTTTTCAATTAATTTATAATTAAATTAAATGAAACTTTTTTTTGATTGACTTGTATACAAGAGTTTGTAGTGTTAATATAATAAAAATGCGAAAAGAATAAGCGCTTTTATAATAACATTTGAAATAGAAAAAGTTGGAGAGAGAGGAGGGAAGAGGGAGGGACAAAAATATTAAGGGAAATAAAATCTTACCAATTTTAGGCGGACAATCAGACTCGCATGCGTCTCTAGATTCAAAATTATTTTTATTGCCATTACAGCCAGTGTAATAGAATGGCATGCAGCGATTCTCCGATTGATCAAAATACCATCGAGATTGCTTCTCTATGCATGTACCCTCCGCCCGCGGCAACGTGCAAATATCTGTTAATCGTATTAATTATTATGTCATGCAGAGTTAGATAAGATATTAATCAATCCTATTCCAATTCCAGCTGATTTCATTACACCTGTAGTTAGTTAAAAAGTTCTTATTCCTACTGTTAGCCAGATTGCAGTTACTTAACAAATCAACTTATGAATATGCACTCAATTTAAATAAATAGTTGATAAGAACCCAAATTTACTAATTTCTTTTCTGTCACTGTCATATATTAATGCTAGAGAGTCATAAATATTATAAATATTATAATGTACATACATATATGCATACGCGCGCATGTGCGCGTCTTAAACACATACAAAGAGTAAATGTTCTTCTAATAAAATTATTATATAATTAAAAACTTATAGAATTAAATATTAAATAATAAGTATATAAATAATTTATAAAATATTACAATTCTCTCTTAATTGACTACAATTAGGTTTAATCCAGTGTTGTGAAAAGATTTTAATTTTAACTATACTTTTAACATAATTTAATTTTAAATAAAAAAAAATGCAGTATAATATTTTACGTTAATTCTATTGTAAGAAAGATTAAAGAATTCATATTTTTATATTGTGTTGAGCGAGATTACGAGCAAGTAAAAGCGTGTATACAGATCAAAAACTGTGTGAAAGCTAACGCGCGATTGCGAATCATATGATTGTGTTATTTTATAGTCTCATATTGTGCTGCCGTAATAACTGATAATGATTCATTGGGTGCATTCAGTACTACAACCACTCACTGAGCGCTCAGTGAGCTCTTGCATATATAATTGGTATAATTGGTTCCTAGATCTAAAAATAAAGGCCAAACAGGTACAAGAGATCGCTCAGTGAGCGGTCGTAATATTGATGAATGCATCCATAGTCAGCTTTAAATACTACTTTCGGTTACCATCACCTAAGAGCTAAATTTGTTTAAAAAAAAAATGAAAAAATAACACGTTTTCTCAAAATTGAGCAAAAAAGTATTGAGTTTTCTTGTCACTGTGCACGAAGCAAGCTCTTTTTTCATTGCTGTCTATACCTTGTGAAGGACAACGTTGCTGGCAGGCAGCAAGAGTACGGAATCTATTGGCATTGCCTTTACAACCACCGTAAACAAATTGGCTACAAGTGACACGTTCGATATCGTAATACCAGCGTAATGCCGAACCCGGACAGGGTCCGGGATCTCTCTTCAAGATGCATACATCAGACAGTTTTACTGTAAAAGTTCGTCCATCTATGCAATCAAGTCGATGAAGAACGACTAGAGAAACGATTAGAATACCGGTGGCAAACGAATTTTGAATAAGCCTGATATACTTACAAAAGTATTATTCATTATTAATAAACTTATGCTTCACTTATCTGCTGAATAATCCCATAATGTTTTTATTATATTTTTCAGTCAAAATTTAAATATTATATTAGTGTAATATAAATATTATATTATTAGTGTAAATATTTTATTCCTATTATTAATTTTATTTAAATTTTATCTCACAAATTTCTTTTATATTATATAAAATGACGATTCTTTAATTTTGATAAATTTTTATATCCATATCCAAATGTACAGTGTTTCGAAAATAATGATAAATTTATCGCAAGGGGCAGAATGGATTAAACTGAGAAGAAAAATCCTTTATCATTTTACAATTTTCGCAATAGTTAACAAAATATTAATTCCTAAAAATTGCCGAAAATTGATCTTCAATAACTTTTTACTCAAATAAAGTTTATAAAGTCGATAGTCATTATTAGAATCCGAATTATACGCGTGACGTATTAATTCGAATCGACCGTAGCCTGTTCCTCACGATTCTTCCCATTGACTCGCCCAAAGCTAGGCGAACAATGAAGCGATGGCGCTTAGGGGATGAAATGTAGTGAGGAGAGCTAGCTACGGTTGATCTCAGAACTTTAATCCAGGCTTTAGTCATTATGTCACAAATAATTAATTCGATAAAAATATCAATACCAACATTTCATATAATATATAAAAATATTAATTTTCAAATCACTTGAAATCAATTTTAAAAGAATAATAATTGTATAATATCTCGTTGGTAGCCAAGATTCATTATAAATAACAGATACTGATTAAAGTAATTTGAAAAAATATTTTTAGACGAATGTCACATAAATAATTTTTGTAATTTATGTAAAATGCACGAAATTTTAATGCTTATATATAAAAAGCGATAAAAATATATAAATGAAACGAACCTTTTCTTCGACCTGGCTGTAAGCATTGTTGGTGGCAAGCAATTTCTGTCGGAAAGTTGTTGTCATTCGCTTTGCAACCACCGTAAACGAATTGTTCGCAAGTTTGCGATTCTCGGTTGAAGTACCATTTTGTGAAATTACCTGCGCAAGGACCTGCTTCTTTCGGCTGATCACAAGGATCTGCAGGTAAAGTTTAAATAAAAAACTTACAACTGTCAATTTGGTTGGTTCATGAATTTTCTCAAGTGCAATATATATTTCATTTATTATTTGATTAAATTCAGTGTGTAATATGGGAAAGCAAATTAAATTAAATGAATACACACACACACACACACACACCACACACACACCACACACACACCACACACATACACACACACACACACACACACACACACACACACACATACACACACATACACACACACACACACACACACACACACACACACACACACACACACACACACACACACACACACATATATATGCATAATTAATCATTGCTTACCTATGTCGTTCGGTGTGACACAAAGTTCTTCGCACTCTTCTCTTGTTTTAAACTTATTGGCATTGCCGAGGCAACCACCATAGACGAATTGACCGCATTGCTTTCTGCCAGCATCATAATACCACGTTGGATGATATCCTTCGCAAGGACCAGAGATTTTTGGCAAAAAGCAAGCAGCTGCAAAAATAAATCCAATTTGTTGTTTGAGTCTAAAATTTTGATGCTTTAAAATTTAAATAGATGAATTGGATCGTTGTGTATAGAATTGGTTTCAAATCTAAATTCTATAAGGTGAAAAATATTATATTCTATATATAATATCAGAATTAAATATATATAATATTTTTCACCTTATAT
>NW_017259299.1:25324-26965 GCF_001594045.1 Atta colombica
TACACATATATAAGAATTAATTATATGTATATTACATATTATGTGTAAAATATTATATTTAGAGTTACCTTTTCCTTTTGGTTGAACGCAAACTTCTTTACATTCTTCCTGTGTTTTGAATCGATTTTCGTTACCCTCGCAACCTCCATACCAAAATCTTGAACAACCACCGTAGTCGGTATCATAAAACCACTTGACCGTAAAATCTCGACAAGAGCCTCTGTCTTTTTTCAAACCACATGCGACACCAGGCATCGAAGGTATTGTGATACAACCTTCAAAGTTCTCTCCTTGAGCTTCCTCAATTCCGTCAGGACAACATCCATATTGCGATGCGTCGCAGGTACAGCCCGCAAAATTTGGTCCTTTAGCAGGTGTTCTACCATCTGAACAACATTTATATTTCGTATTCTCGCATCCACAACCTGTAAATGTTATACAATGCGTTAAACGAAATACGTACAAAATGTGTGTAATTTTCTACTCCTCTTATGCTTGAATTACTCTCAACATTTGAATTGTATATTATATATTGTATATACCATATTTGTATGTTGATCATGGAGTTACCTTGACCATGAGAGCCCTTAGCGATAGTAATACCGTCGGGACAACATCCAAATTGATAAGTGTAACACGGGCATCCCTCGAAATTGCGTCCGCTGGCGGGAGTAAATCGATTCGGGCAACAACCATAAGGCGTGTATAGACAACCACAACCCTCGTTGTTTAGTCCACGCGCTACCGTCGAATTATCCGGGCAACAACCGAATCTCGTGTATTGACAGCCACAGCCGTAGAAGTTTAGCCCACGGGCTGGCAGACTGTTATCCGGACAGCACTTGTATGGTGTCGATAAGCAGCAACCTTCATTGTTCGGTCCATGTGCTGGCGTTATTCCATCTTCGCAGCATCCGTAAATACTGTCATGACATGGCATGCGACAACCATAGTTGTCCGATCCGAGAGCTGTGGAAACAATCACAGACGATGGAGGTATATACACTGAGATTAGTTTAGAATGATTAACCAATTTGTTTCGATTATCTATTTGATCAATTAATAACACACAATGATGGAACCATCAATAATATACACACATACACACATACACACACACACACACACACACACGCGCGCGCGCGCGCGCGCGCACGTACGCACGTACGCACGTACGCACACATAAAAACATTATAAAATATTATTTCACAGTTAATGATATTATATTCCAATATATTAACAGGTAATGTTAACATCTTTTCCGATTCAACAAATCTATGAATAATTCTTACAATTTGTGTTAATTAATTTATTATTACATATTATGTAACTAACCCGCGGAAACTCCATCAGAACAACATCCAAAGTAGGACGCGCTGCAATTTTCGATATTAATGACACCGCAACCCTCAAAATTGATACCAGTTGCAATGGTAATACCATCAGGACAGCAACCATAAGTAGTATTTGCACAATCTTCGAGTGAAACAGCTTGTGTTGTTATTTCATATATCTCCGTTTCAGAAGTGATTTCTTCCTCACAACCTTACCACATAACGTATACTCATTATTTAAAACATTCGAAAATGTGCATAATATATTATTATACACACACACATATATATATATATATATATATAT
>NW_017259299.1:27065-30978 GCF_001594045.1 Atta colombica
GGTCCAATTTCAGAACTATCTAAATAAGGCATACAAATTACATGTTGTAATATATTCTTACATATAAGGCATGGGATATAATTTACGATACAAAGGCAAAATAGCAAAATATATACCTTCGTTGTTAGGACCAGAAGCGACTTTAATATCATCTGGGCAACAACCAAATTCAGTTACATTACAACATCCCAAATAATCTTTTCCACTAGCTGCAGTCTCGTTATCTGGACAACATCCAAATCTACGCGGTTAAACGGATAAACGATTAATTATAAAACTATGATAATACATTGAAGAATTTACTTTATAAAAATAAATACTAACTCTGTTTCTTTACATGGTCTCTTGCATCCTTCGTAATCATTTCCTTGTGCTGTAGTAACACCATCGGGACAACAACCAAAAAGTGATTCATTACAACGTGAAGCTGGACAACCCTTGTTCTTGGGACCAACGACTGGTGACACGCCATCGGAACAGCAACCATATCGTGTCTCGTTGCATGTTTGCGGCATCGGACAACCATGACCAAATGGTCCCTGAGCAGCAGTGATATTGTCGTAGCAACATCCGAATGGTGTTTTCTTGCAGCTCTTCTTTGGTTTGCATTGCCGTTTGTGCGCCGTTGTATCTGGAAAGCTGGTTGTCCATACCTCTGTGACTGAAATTATGTTGATATTAATATAAAAAAGAAACATTTCTTTTATACTATTTGAGACTTACTTACTATGAGTTTTTTCGGTAAGATCGATTTCTTCACTGATTGTGGAGGACGTAATTTCTGTCACAATGATTTCGCCAGATACTGTTGTCTCTTCAAAAGACGATGTTGTAATTAACGATTCAGTTGTCTCGCTTGATTTAGTCGTCATAATTGACTCGGTAGCCTCCGTAATTTCCGTTTCCGTAGAAACTGTGATGGTAGCCTCACTAGATTCTGTTGCGTCCGATTCGACAATTGTGCTTGAAGTCGTAACATCATTAAATTCAGTCGTTAGTCCGGATTCTGTTATCTCAGCTGATTCCGTGCTAGTGCTGAACTCAGTTGTCTCTCTCGATTCGGTTATTTCGCTACCAGTTGTTTCAGTCTCATCCGATGAAGTCATCCCAAAAACAATAGTGTTTTCTGTACTAGTGTTAACTGTTGTAGTGTAACTCTCGTCTGTTTGACTTGATACCGTAGTTATGGCATCAGTACTCCGCATCTGTTCCTCCGAACCGAAATCGTACTCTCCTTGTATTTTCAATTCTGTTGTTTGTTGAGAAATCATTGTCATCGCTGTTTCTGCAAAATATAATTAATTTATAATTTGCTACTTTTGACTTGCTAAATTTAATTTTTCGTTTATGTAAAAAATATCTATACGCGTTTCCTCTCAAGCATTTTTATGTATAAAGATATTAAAAATCTCATAAAATACATTTGAAAGATTGTGACACATCGTCGTACATGGATATGTGTTCTAAAAATGTGTGATTTTTATATTTGATTTTAACAATTCTACTTTTTAAATTTTAACATGTTCAACAAAGCTTCAATGCAATGCTTCATGTTCCGTGATGATTAACAACGTTGCATCTTTGTCAATTTGCGAGTGACTTAAACATTATGGACATGTGAGCTAATTGTAATTGTATCATTTTTGCTGAGGAGGATTCCAAAGAAAATCGAAAGGTTCAAAATAAAAAAGACATCAATCCAACATCTGATTATTGATTGTTCACTAAATAATTGCGCCGTTTATCGTTGCTGACTCTCTCATTAGCCTATTATATTTATCTTTTTGTTTTGTTTATACATTTGAAAGATTATGAATGTACATTATTTAAATTTAAATAACAAATTGAAAATAATAAAATACAATATTTTAATTATATCGATCTCTATATTACGATATTAAATTCAGGTTATAAACTATTACTATTTTTAATATACTTACCAGATGTGATAATCCCGCTTGCAGTTGTTTCTATTGTCCCTGTTGTTGTACTCTCCGTTTCTGATGAAGATAATTCTGAAAATGTACTTGGTGGAGATTGCGTAGACTCGGTTGTGTCTGTAGATTCAGTAGTTGCTGTTGTTTCACTCTCTGTCGGATCGGTCGTTTCAGTATCGGCTATATCTGTTGTATCTGTTGTATCTGTTGTATCTGTTGTATCTGTTGTATCTGTTATATCTGTTGTTTCAGTGAATTCAGTGGTTTCTGTTGAAGTGATAGTGATATCGGTATCAGCTGATTCGTTTGTATTGCTTGTTATATCATCTGAATCGGTTGTCGTATCACTGGATTCGATTGTTGTTTCTGAATTTTTACTAACAGTTGATTCGATATCTACATTGCTAGTCAATTCGCTGGTCATGGTAACGGAATAATCTGTTGATTGTTCAGTTGTCCCTGATTCAACATAAAATTAACAAATATATGCACATAAGACAATAATGATTTTATAAATGATATATTCAACATTATGATTTAACGATGTGATTTACATACATCAATTTGGATAATAAGTATTTCAAAGACTATAATAAATTAATATATCAATTTTGGAAATATACTAATAATATCTATAATATAATATAATATAATACGATATAATGTGAGAAACATACTATCGAATTCTGATACTGAGACTTGAGTTTCTTGAGTAAATTCATCTGTGGATGTACCGGATCCTTCAAAGCTGGTACCGGATCCTTCAAGCGTTACGTCAGTTCCTTCGATGATATCCGATGATTCATTTACGTCTGTTTCGAATTCAGTTGTGCCGGTTTTGCCTTCCGTCGTAATTCCACTAACTGAACTTTCGTTCTCTTTGACAACGGTAGAACCAATATCGATAGTGCTGCCGGTGAATAAGCTAGTATCAAACATGGTAAAATTATCGTCACCACTACCTTCGCCGCTACCCAATTCGGAAAGTGATATATCGCCTCTCGTAGAATCACTAAACATAATGTCGTAAGTGTCACTTCCGGTAAATAATAAATTCGGAGTTGTTGCTTCTATTTGCTCTATTAATTTGCCCATTGTAATTTTCTGAAATGAGAAAAGGTGCTTCAATGTTACAACTATCTAATTCTTCTTGGCGAGATGTAAAATCGATAGAGTTCCGCGTTACCAAATTGTTCCACGTGTAAGGAAAGATTTATTTGAATATTGCGAATCTGACGATTCTTTGAAACGGTAAAATAATAAGAAATGAAGTTAAGAAGTAACTCAGTCTTAATATTTGATTAAGTATGATCCAGTTTTGCTTACTCCCCCAGGAAGATTGAATTCAATAGCATATTGTTCTTCTTCCTCTTCTTCCTCACACTCTTCCTCCTTCGAGTCTATCGTTTCATCTGGCTTCTCGTCGATTAGTATCACGCCTGCGTTCACCAAAATAACAAATTTACAGAAATCCTTAACATTTAAATTCTTAACACGAGGTTTTTAAAAGTATGCACATGAAAACTTGTAACATTAGATGATTCTATGCGTGCATTCTATTTATCATTAACTAGTTTCGAAAGAACATTGAAAATTTAATTTTCCTTGCTACAGAGAATAAGTGATATTTTACGGTAGGTGGTTCGTGTCGCCCTTTAGAATAAGTACTGAGATATTTGAATTTAATACCACGAACCTCATTATTTTCACGCCTGCTGTTCTAGGCATATTCTATATTTTATGCTCGTAGCCTATAATGAAAAGATTTACGTCATAATAAATCGCGTAACTTGCGTTATAATGAAGCAAATGTTAATATATTTTATGATCTGTAATGATGAAAATGACAATAACATTTGAGAGATTTTCAAAGTAAATAGACAATATCGATGATAGAATTTATTTTCTAAATAAGATAATTTAGATTTGTCAATAAAGCGATATCATTTAATGTTGTTCACGTATATATATATATA
>NW_017259299.1:31078-40666 GCF_001594045.1 Atta colombica
TGTTAAATATTACTATTTAACTGTTTTATTTAAAAATGTAAAGTTTAAACTTAAGTTTAATTTTTACCTTCTTCACAAGGTTGATCATTGCATTTTTCAGTAGAGAATATGATATTGTCGGCGTTACACTGATTCACAGGTACGGTTTTGTTATCCTTCATACAAATTACTTTACGAGTCATGTCGCCACCATCACATGGCTTCGAACACTGCAATATATTATGACATCGTTGATTACATTTTGAAAAATTATAATAAATCTGAATTATAATCAAGCTTTAAAACTAGTAATAAATTTAAACAAAGCAGTATCAATTAATCGTGAAAATAAGAATGTTACATGTTGTCGCGGAAATAATTAAAAATTAAAGCAAACCTTGCTCCAAGGCCCTGCGAACCATTCGCCTTTACATGGTTCTTCAGCAGTGCAATTTTTAATATTTTCAAATTTTTTTTTGGGATCACAATTCTCGTCCGAAACTTTCTTTACAATATCGTTGCTAAAAGTGCCACAAAACACTTTGCGCATTTGAACGCCGTATCCACATTTTGCCGAACACTATGAAAATATGTAATAAAGATGAAAAATACCAAGAAAATAAATTTTATTATTATATATTTAACCTTTAAAGGACAGGAATCTGTTTAAAATTTCATAGCTTTTCCTTTAGTAAGATGTATAATTCGTAATATGTAATTATTTCTTGCCTCAAAATATGACACTATTTCAGCATTATAATGACATTCCCGTTCTGTAAAGGTTAATTAAAAGGAATATAAGAATGTTTAATTCAAAGGATATTATTAATGTAATTAGCAATTTAGCCAATTTGTTGGTATGTATATATCTTTTTATTTTAAGGTAAATGGACGTGCAAGAAAATATTTATTTACTTACTTCGCTCCATTGCGAGGTGAACCACTGAAAATCGCAATTTTTAGCTTTATCACAGTCTCTTTCCAATTCTGGCTTCTTGTCTGGATCACACAAATTATCTGGATGAACTGTGCCATCTTGAGTAGCGCAATGGGCTGTTCTGGTTTCTTTGATGAGATCACATTTCTCCTCGCACTATCAAGATAAGATTTTCGATTATATCAGTTTGTTCAAAACTTTGAGAAGCATAAAGAAGTAATTTCGGTAATTTTTTTCATTTAATAAAAAGTTATTCGCGGGTTCAGAGAACTTACTCCGCTCCATTCCGAGGTAACCCAATCGAGACCAGCGCAAGGTCTCAGCTCGCAAGTCTTTTCATTTTCAGGCATTTCCGCTTCACACGCTCCATTTTCCAACACTTGAATCTTGCCATCGACCTTCTTGTAACACGTAACTGTTCTCATTTGCTTACCAGGTCCGCATATATGATCGCACTAGAAGAAAATAGATTTCTTTTGTCAAATCGTAATTTAATACTTCATGATAATGTAACTTACAGGCTTCCAGGGCCCTTCGTGCCACTGTGGACAATCTACGTCTTTGTTGCATTCTTGCTTAGTAAGCCCTTTAGGTCCCACTTTTTCCAAACATTGAGAATCATCCACCACGGAAGCTATTCCACCTGAGATGATTTGTTCACATTTTATCTCTCTAGTCTGCTCGCCTCCCTCGCCGCAATGTTTGGTACAAATTGACCATGAGCCTTCTACCCAAATAGGAGGACATGGTTCTTCGCTACAGCTTTGAGTATCAGTCGGTTCCAACTGCGGATCGCATAAATTCTCATCCACTGGTTGATTGTCACGCCTCCGTACACAAGCTACCTTTCTCGATTGATAACCTTGAAAAATAAACGAAACATATTTGCTCTTGTTGAAATACAACTGTAATTATTATTTTAATTAGCGGATTTGCTTTTAAATTTTGATTTTGACAACGAGAGATTTGCAATTTTATTGCAATCGTATCTAATTACAATGTTTCGACAAATTTATTACTATTTTGATATTATAAAAATAATTTGCTAAAGGCCAATCAAAACAATTTTTTACTACTATCAACAGGTCTTCCAAATATTTGTGCGTATTGTATGAAAGCATCGTTTCCTAATAATAAGAAAATATGAAATGATTTAGAACCTACACTTTTAATCACGTGCATATTAAAATTATGATCTTATAATACCTCCACCGCAACTAACACTGCAACTTGAAAATTCATCGGTTACCCAAGTGTAACTATCCGGATCGGTACGCGCCGAAAACTTCTTAGGTATGCTGTACTCGTAATGCACCCCCACGTTACGATCTTGGTACAACAACTGCGAAAGGAAAATAATTTCTCATTAATACATTCTGAACATTTCACTAGCAGCAAAAGAAAATCGATATCAATATACCGACCACAACGTAAATCGGTTCATTTGTAGGTCCCAGAGCCGTGATGGTATCGGGTGCTGCAAATCCTTGAGGATCTCTAGCGTAATGAAAGATCGTACCAGAAAAGCGCAAGCTGCGTGGAAAATCTATCCTCCAATTGCCATTTAAATAGTAATGCCCAGTTGTGTTGCGTATGGCTAATTAACAAGTTTCAAGATTACTTGGAATGAGCAATTATATTATTAAACAACTTATTGATATTATATTTATTGATATTAAATTATTAATATTAAATATGTATATATGTCTTACCGTTTGATATTTATACAAGTTTTCATTTCATTTAAACTCACCTAAATAATTGTTGGATGGATAATTTTCTTTGATAATGATATTTGTCGCACCTTCGGGAATAAGTAAAATATCGATATATCCTGGAAATGTAATATTTCTCTATTAGTGATGCAGAGAAATAGATTAAAAATAATAGAATTGCAAATATGTAAATAATAGAATTGCAAGTTTATAAAAGTAAAAGAAAATTAATTAAAATATACAAATATACATTAATTATACAGAAATAATTTTAATTGCTTGTTAGAAATTACTAATATTATAATCAACGAAAATAACTTACCTACTTGAAGATCATCTGTGTCAAATAAGCCGGTAACGGTATTGCAATCTGAACCATCGCCACCACATTCTCTGCACGCATCTTCCTTGACATCACTGCCCAACATCATATCGCATCCGACGTGCTATTTAAAACAATTTTATAATAAATTCTATCTCAATACAGCTCTATTTTCGCTCTTATATTTCCTTTAATTATAATACACAACATATACGCTTTATCACAAGTTTATTATTTAACATAAGCCAATATTATTCGATAATAAAATAAAATTGTCTACTTGTCTAATCTTTTACGCAATTATTAAATTTATAATTAATAATTAAATATAACTCACCATGCATTTGCCTTCGACGCAAACATCATTCTTTTCGGATTCACAAGGAGTGCCGTCGACCACAGCGACTTTATGTCTGTAGAAAAATCGCTCTCCTCGTGGCATGCAATTTAGTTCGCATTTATTTGGACTTCCGATGTACGGAATCCAACTATAGGAAACAAATATGATAACATGTAAATAAAAATCGATAATTATATCGGGCCCATTTATATTATCGGATACAATGAACTATAGAGATGCATCAGATCAAAATTATTGGATACTGGATGTCGGATATCCGAAAAGAATGTCATACCAAATATCGGATATCCGGTAGGGCAGTTATCTGGCTAAATATCGGATATTTTCCGAATAGCCATTCCCCTCTCCCTCACTACAAATTCTCCCAAATTCTTAAAAAAAAAAAAAAAAAGGAAAGCAAGGGGAAAATAGCGATAATAATTGAACAAGATTGTTTGTAATAGTTTCAATATTACTTAGTAATCAAATTAATATTAATAAATTTCAATATTAATAAATTTTTCGTAATAGACAATAACATTTCAGCATTTTTCAGTGACAATCTATTTCGATTATCGGCATGAACTATCATACTTGTGAAAAATCATAAACTGTTTAAGAGATTTAGCTAAAAAGAATAAAATTTTGCATCAATAACACAAACAATATAAAATTTCAATCGGATATATATAATATGTTTCCGGAATTAATGACATTCGACCGGATAATAAAAAAAAATACCGGATAATAGAAGATATTGGATATTTTCCAAAGCATCTCTACTTATGAATTATTATTTAATTCTTCTGTTTAACAAACGATATGCTTTGCATCGGAAAGTAGAAAAAAATTCATTACGGCAAATAAAAGATTTATCATTTTATTTTATGTTAATGAATAATAACATTTATATAATCATAATATAGATTTTTGGTAAAAACTTTCAAATCCTTTTCAACTACTTGACGGATAAAGAAGAAAAAGTATAGTAATAGAAGAAAAGGTTCAATGAATAATGATCTAAATATGGATAAGCAGTGTTTCAGTTTTTTGGAGCACTGCTATCTGATAACAAGCATATAGATAATTTCATTGAACGTCGTAAATTGATGCTTTTTATTTAATTAATTTATTTATATATGAACATACATACAGTCCCGTTTCTAACTTTAATTATGTTTTCGCCCTTTATAAAAATATTTCTTTGTATAAATTCTACTATTCTTGTTTATTATGAAAGTAACCACTTATTTTTAAATCATCTTTTCAAAAACAACGATTTTCTCTTTTTTTTTAGGAAGCTTTTAAACTGAAATTTTAATCTATGTAGGATTATCCTTTTTACAAGTATTGAAATAGACGCTCCACTAATATTAGATATAGGAAAAAGTTCGTGACGGTTTTTTAATGCCATCTAATGGGAAAAACGCCACGAACTTTTTCCCACCTAATACATATATTCTCAATAAGTTTAAACAATTTACGATGAAAAAATAAAAGTGAAAGAGAGAGACAGAGACAGAGAGAGAGAGAGAGAGAGAGAGAGAGAGAGAGAGAGAGAATAAAAGAGACCTACTCGTAATAAACTCCTTCGAAAGGTACATTGTTAAACTCCGCACACTGTTCCGCACGAAAATCTGTCGATTCGCCAAGGCATTCCTGCAAAAAGAAGTATAATTGTAGATTTTTCAATTCAGCAGGATAAAATTATTGACGCACAGATCAAATTTTAATTTAAATTACTTGATAGAGTCTGTAGTATCGAGCAGACAACAAATCAAATTAAAATGATTCTATTGTAATTTAATTATCAAAAATGCGAATTGTTTTACGAAGAAATTATTAATTTTCTTTCTGTAATAAAAAATGATAATTTAAGTAAATGAATAACATTTGTTAATCTTTTCTATCAACATTTTGCAATATTTTGTGATAATTATATCGAAAAAATTTTTTTGCACTTTTGTGTTACATTAAATCAATGCAGCAATTTAAAAAACGGACTAAATAAAAATAACACTTTTGCAAGGAAGATAACGTTCGCTGCGATCAGCTTTTAGCGAAATGAATAAAAATAAAAATTGTATAATGCAAATATAATTATTAATTTATAAATATGTAATAAAAAGAAAGTAAAATGAATGCTTGAAAGCTTAAAATTATTGCAAAAGTAAATCGTGTAAATTCTTTTCTATCGCATCCACTCCACTTTATCATTTTCAGTTTTGATAACCTCGAATTCAAAATATATATTAGTGATGAATGTCGAGTTTTTAAATATACACATGTTTGAGTATCGTTGTTGAGGGAAATCTCATTACTGTATAAAAGGACCGAAGAAAAATGTTACTTATAGGTAGAAAGATCTTTGTAATATCTCTATTTTTTAGCTAATGGTTTCTTTTAATTTGATTTCTTGAATATCTTATCTCATGAGATACATCATTTGCTTAATATTATTACAGTAGTAAGAATAAAAAAGAAGTATTTATCAAACTTGATACATTTAACAAGCAATTTTATAACTTCACTTTTTTATCGTACCTTTATCAATTTTGATTAAAAATTATTTACGAATTATTTTTTATTAATTTTTACATCATATCTAAATTAATTGCTAACTCTTTTTGGTAACTTGAGTGATGAGACTGATAGATTTACATATTTTATCCTTGTTTAATGCTATGAAATAAATATGTATGTGTTGTGCTATTTCATGAATGCCCCGTAAAAATAAAATGAACTAGAAATAGATGTGCTTCACATTGGAGAGCAGCCTCTGTGAGGTAAGTAACATCGATAAATCGAGTGGAATCTTAGCAAAAGCGAAGAAAAGATACTCCGATGGGACCGGTACCACGCACGAGGATACAGCGTAAAATTTATGGTATGAGATTTCTTGTGAACGAAATAAAATACTAGTAAAAATATAGCAATAGCATAGAATTTGTAGAATTATCATTATTATGTCATGACATAATTTCAGTTCATTAATAAGAATCGTAATTCTTTTAAAATAATTATGTTTTAAAAGTTTTACATTAAACAAAATTTTTTTATGCCATTAAAACGACTTGTTATTAAAAAATTTTTTTAAGAATTGAAAGTACATAGCCAATAATACATGCAAAATGTATTATAATAATAATTATTAATAACTCTCGCACTACATCAGAAAACTGATGCACTACAAGATAGGCCAAAAATTTAGATACAGTTGAATATTTCTTTAAATAAATAAAACATTTTTGAGAAAAACATTTTATATATACCTACGAAGTTGTAAGGTTTGAATAACGCATCAAACAGCAAGACTTATTTGAGTATGAAGAAGCTCTCAATGTCAATTTAAAAATTTTTAATGTAAGCTGCCACTTTTTATTCAATATTTTTGTAACTGACATTGAGAGCTTTCAAAGTACTACAATGAAACTCCTTTAGATTTAATCTTTTTCGAATTGGCAAAGTTCAGATATCGCCATTATTAACATTATTCATATTCAAGGTATCCGATCAAAATAAAGATCATTAAAAATTGTTCTCCTCATTTTCATTTTTAACGTAAAACAATGATCTTGACTTTGACAAATGTTATCAAGGTTATATTATGTCCACGAATTTTCGGTATAGGTTTTATACCAACCGTCAGTCGGATACTTTGGATAACGCTAATGCTGGTACCTGAACTTCGTCATCTCGAACAAAATTTAATCAAAAAGAGTTTTATTGTAATACTTTGAAAAAAATCTGAATGTCAGTTACAAGAATAATATGAATAAACAGTAAAGGTTTTCATTAAAAATTTTAAAGTTGACCTTGAGAACTCCTCCATACACATGGGGGAGAACCCATACCTATACTTGAGAGCTCCTCCACACGTGGAGGATAAAAATACAACAACAAGGCACAATAGTAGCAATACAATAGTTACAATACAATAGTAACAATAGTAACAATTGTTAATATTTCTTGAACTATAATAGATATGTGTATGCGATTGCATGATACAATTCTGTAGACAGATCGGCAATGAATTGTTCGTTGCTGGTTCACACGAAATGTGCATGAGTACAAGAACAGAAATTACTTTTTTCATGCATCAAGTAAGTTTTATTGTATGCACAAAATCTAAAATTTTTTTTGTTCTTTATAACGAAGATATAATGTATTATCTTAATATGTTTTAACGATTATCTATGTTGATGATTTGCACATTTGAGTTGATTTTTATTTAGGTTAGATTAGGTTTTAATTTAAAAAATTTACTATAAATTTCATAAAATATCATTAGAGGACAATAGTGACATCGATATCTTGGGTCAGTTGTAACGTTACAATTATTCTAAGACTTATTTGATTTTATTTTAGTGTTGTTTTGCACGATATTATTTGTAATTTTCTTCGCAGAATGCCACTGATAAGAAAACGCAAAACCGATTAAAAAAAAAATTATATTAAAAAAAATCTTTATACAAACAGATATTTAAAAAGGTTATAAAGGACTAATTATCTATTCATGCAGCTGCAAGAAAGAATATGACTTATGTAGTTGTGTACCTCTGGCAAATGTGGAATACAATTATCCCTCTCTATTGTTACAATCGTTTCGGGAATTAAGATGGGGAGTACGGTCAATTATAACAAAATTCCTCATAGTTTTGAAACAAACATAACTTTTGTCTAATTACATAAAAAAATTAAACCAAAGAAAATTTTGCTAAATAAATTCTACATTTAAAGATACATACTTTCTTAATGTAAATATATTTTGATTGTTATAACACTTTAAAGTAGAAATATTACTTTTGTTCCCGGTCTCCCCTATACTTAAGGTTAAATAAGTTTCGTCACTTAATGCATTGTTAAAGCTTTTACATTTTTCTTAAAAATGGTTTGTTTATGAAATATTCGACTCTATCCAGATTGTCGGCTTACCCCGTGTAATTCTTTTTGAAAAAGATTTATTACAAAGATGTAATAGAGCGGAATCCTAAATAGACAAGGATAACATACAAGAGAGAAATAACTTATAAAAACGATGGCAAAAACATTACATATATATATATTATTACTATATGTTACAAATTTACGTTAATTGTATGTTTATCTGTTTATATGTCTTACATATATAGATAATATTTCATAGAGAAATTATTTTTAAATAATTTATCTATAATAAATATAATTATAATTTTTTATAACAAGAAGACAATGCAACTACTGTTGTTCCAGGAAATAAATATCAATAACATCACTCTCTCAATTATAGAACTTGTATAGCGATGTACCTTGCTATTTGTGTTCTAGTTAGCATCTAGCTCTAACAAAGTTAATACTTCGCGAGTCAATGCCACATATAATAGACTTCCGTTCGTGAATCTTCTGTAGTCCGTCACAAAAACATATAAAACGCATACAACACAGAAAAAACGCTGACACAATATGCATTTGGATGCAGTTTCGTTATTAGATGATGTGCTTATATTAGGTTAGGTTAGATTACATAATACTTTATCAAATCATAATATTAATATTTATTTTTATTAGTATTGTTTTTTTCTTATAAAAATACGTTATCCAATTTGTTTTTTGTATCAAAGTTATAAAAGTTAATGTAGTAAGGGAGAAAAAGGGAGTTATAAGGAATCAAAGAAAATACCGTTTGTGTGTGTTGTTTTAAATAGATTTATGTAGTTAATTAATTTTATGTTAAAAATATAAAATACATTTCAAATAAAAAGCTAATTATTATAGAATTTTTAATAATATTTATCAACTACACTGATTTTGCTAAATGAATCATTTTAATTGATTCATGTATATTTTATGTTGATTCTAAAAATGAAGTATATATATATTTATCCTACGAGCTCCAATTTTTGTAACTGACATATCTTTTTTTAAAAATGTTGTAATTTGCTAACAATTCGTCGTATGGAGTATTTTTCTTAATTAAATTAATTAAATTTTGTTTAAAGTCTTTTTACCATGAGTAAAAAAAATCATGTTAAATTTAATATTATTCTCTTTAAATTCATTTACATGATTTACGTATAACAATAACCAGGACAGACATAAATAGAGAAGTTTTTAAATATATGTTAATCAAAAATTCTGTTTTTTTCATATAAGTTTTTCATATAAGTTTAACAGATTTCAAATCAGCAAAAAATACCATATCCTGTCAGATCAATTTAACAAAAGAAAAGTGAAACTTTTTTTCTGAAAAGTCAAACAGTATTATTTCGTTAATAACAGTATTATTTAATTAATAAATAATAATTAATAAATAATA
>NW_017259299.1:40766-44324 GCF_001594045.1 Atta colombica
ATGTATAATTTACGTTTACATTCCATTAAACTCAATCTGTCAATTCAGGATACAAAATGATAGATTCTTGTATCAGTTTCAGAAATATAATATTTACATAATATTATCTTAGTTCAATCTCATAATTGCGTAACAGCGGCATATATTTTTTTACAATTTTTATCTTGATAATTTTCTATTTTATTTTTTGCTTGTTTTTTACCCATTCAATAGTTTGATGAATCATGAAGAAAAGGCTATTAGATTTTAATTGCAATTAATCGTAATTTTTCATAACTATCCACATAAATAAAAACTCAAGAAAATGCAATTATAAGTTGTAAAACTTGCAGTGTTTAATAATACCATATTTATTTTTTATATCATATTTGAACTTAAACAGATTATATTTTTAATATAGTGATGTGCAGGTGTGTATAGGTGTGCGCGCACATGCGTGGACGTGTAGGTAAAGATTAATGACATTGCAATTGGTTAAGAGGGCCGAATTAAATAATGACGTAAATTATATGATTAAAAATTGGCGTGTCATTAGTTGAGCCATATCTGAAAGACTGAAAGCAGGCAGGATGTTATGTTTTAAGAAAACGTGGTAGAAGAACTGACGGAATCAATTATTCATTGAGATCATCAGCGATCACAAATAAATTGCAGATTAATCATAATTTTCCATATAGATGGATCATTATATGATATAACGACAATCATAAGAATCGAAAGAAAGGAATCAGAGTGTAAATTTCGATTCAATGATTTTAATTTGTTTGTAGATGAGAGTAATAATTGAAACGCACATCATGCGTCTGCCCCAAGGTCTTTTGATAGACTGTCAGACTATTCGATCTATTAAAGTACATCGCATAAATCATTCGCTGTTACAAGGCAATTAATCAAGTTCTGAATTATACTTGTCTCGACTCGCATAGCCCACGGTGATTCCCATTATGGAATCTTTTTACAATTTCTGACTGATATTAGCACGTTGCAAAAGACAACGCAATCACTCGCATCCAACGAATAAGTTTAACGCGAATAAAATAATTATGAGTCGTGCTAATTATAATAATTTTTCGTACTCACTTGAATATTACACGAGAAAAATCTTCTGGATGCACCAATACACTTGTCATGACCATTATCACTGCAACATTATAAAATAAATGTGTTACTGTGTGATAAATGATCGAGTCTGAAGTTAAAGTAAGAGTATTAGCTCAAATTTTTTATTACTTTTGTTACTTTTTTATGTATACAATTGTATATTTATCAAGTAATAAATATTATAAGAAAATCAAGAACAAAAGAAATAGGAATTAAAGGTTTATAACGGTCGAAGCTAGATCTTTGATGATTATAAAATAATGCAATATGAATTATACATATATGTACTATATATATATATGTACACACACACACACACACACACACACACACACACACACACAAAATATTTGTAGTCATTTGCGAGCGTCCTAGCTTCGATGGTCTAAAAGCTTAGGACGCTCGCACGGAATGCTAGAAATTCGGTTCAACTTCCAGCCGAGGTAATATATTTCGCAATAAATATATTTATTTATTGTGATTTTCATATATATTCTTTAATATAGATATCTATTGAGCATCAAAATTTAATTGTGATATTATTTCTGTATTATATTTCAGTATTTCAATATTTATATAGTTAGCTGCGTTTTTAAGTCTGATAAAATTTCGGCGCGCAGATCAAGATCACTACAAATATGGCCTATATGTATATACGTATATAGTATATAGTATATAATTCACATTGAATTATTTAATCATCAAAGATCCAGCTTCAACTGTTATATATATCTTCAATTCCTATTTCGTATTGGTTGTGTTCTCATGTGTACAATCTAATAAGATTTTTAATGTTTATAAGAATAAATCTTTGTGTAAAATATATAAAATTTACATAATTCTGCACTAATTAACTAAATTTAATCACATTTCTGTTTCAGTTATACTTCAAATATAATAGATATTTATTCATTCGCTTAATCAAAATTCGCACTGATCATTATAATTACAACACTGTAGAAAACGATATCATTAATAATATAATGGAAGATAAATAATTGGATTTGTTTAACAATTAACATACAATTAACATAATAACTATCCGAAGGACAAGATACATACATATGCAATATGTAACAAAAGGGACAGTTACATTAATTGGTTGCATATACATTAATATTGCAAGATGCATTCTTTACAGTCCGCGCGTTTTTTATAATTATTTCTCACTTTAATTTATTCTACTAGATTACATTTAGATTTTGCTCATGCGTTTCAAATTTTTATTCTTGTCAAATTTGATAAAAAGTGAGTTATGATAGTAAATTCTCTACTGAAATTTATCTTTTTAATGAAAAAGTTTCTTTACAAAAGAAAAATAAAAAAAGGATATAGATAGATTTTTCTACCTCTCTTAGTTAAAAAACATGTAAATTAGAAAATCTGTAAAAATGAAACATGATCAATAATGGCTTATATAATATTCTGCACGAGTGTCACAAGTTTCCTAGGACAAGATTAAGGACCATATTAAGAGATTATCGCTTTATTAAATTTCCAAAGTATTCTGCTAAATATTGTTTACTTATTTCGCAACTAACATAAAAAAATTTTCTTCCTAAGAGAGCTATCACTTTTTGCTCAATAAAATTGTAGTAGGAGTTTCAAAATTTACATAGTTACAATTTACAGCATTACATGTGTTTTATTAACGTTATACATACAATTTATGTACGTAAATAATTATATTGTATGCATTTTCGAAGTTTTATTATATTTATTGCTGACGTTACACGTCGTTAACGGTAATATTGTATTATTTAAAGACACTTATTTCAGATCACTTTTAATATGAATATGAAACTTAAAAAAAGATACAATTATATAACCATAATATTTCCTTTATTGATTTTTACTAAATTCGCAATTTCTAATTGATCGAAACTATATATCAAGTATAGAAACAGAAAGTACATCATATACAATTATCATAAAAATAATTTCCTTCGTTTCCTTCGCAATTGAATAGTGGCCAATACATTCATATTGACCTGTGTGACACGATGCATTCGATGTGAGGAGTCTAATACGATGCGCCGACATTATGTGCATTACGCGCTTTCACATTAGGTACGATTATCTCGCTTTCTAAGATCCATAATGTATCATTAGCGATGAGCTTGTTCCAATCGGCACTATATAATACAATGTCATTAATCGGTCACTCTTCCAATTTCTAACTTTACGTACATAATCACAGCGCGTGAAAATGAACTTCGTCTTTACGATGGAAAATTGTAAGAATTTCCCGGAGATAGCGTGACGTGTAAGTGCCTACGATTAATCTTTCCTTAGTTTCGAGATAAGAAGGATTTACGAAGGATCTGTTACGTTGGCATGTGCTAGGAGAAAAGTTTTGTTGATTTATCCCAAATTTAATCGCGGCTGACGTACGGTGGCGCATTGTAAAAAGATTTGGTTAACGATTTCGTGTATATTATATATAAATATATATTA
>NW_017259299.1:44424-47328 GCF_001594045.1 Atta colombica
ACAGGAGCTTAAAGTTTATTAAAAAAATATTATTATACTTTTTCAATACAAACTTTTTATATTATATATTAAAATATTATATATTAAAATTTGTAAATTATACAAGGTATAATTGTACTGTAAATTATACGAGTATGCAACATTTATCAATGTTTTGAGCAGTTTATTTAATTCGCTGCTTACACAATATTACATCGAGATTTGATTAAATTCTTTGCAAGTTTGTATTCGCTTTTAATTCAATCTCAATTCTCGGATTGAGCATACCATTGTAGTAAATTCTAAAGATAGCGAGAAACTCTCAACGAGATGGCTTCTTTTGGATAAATTTAACGAAGAACAATCTTTAAAGTAGCCTTGAAAATTTTTTTGTATATGCTTTATGAATTTGAGTGAGAGCAATTATAAAACATAGCAGATCATCATATATTGATAATAAATTTTTTTACGATATTTATATCTAGTTAGAATTGCAGGATATTTATATTTGCTTATTGAAGTTTCCTACATTGCACAGAGAATTTCTCACTAAAAAATGTTATAAAAACGGTAAAAAAAAATTAATAGTTCGAAATATTTCACAGTCATGACAAGTACTATCATTTCCGTTTTCTACAATAATTCAACACAAGACATTAAAGTATTCGTTTTTCTCATACATGCCTAGTTCATCTTCAACACATTTTATTTGAACATTACTCTGAACATCACTTATCAGGACGAGCGCGCGACATTCTAATACAAATTGAGTAGTAGCAGATAGACATGAATGTATAAAAGTTTGGCAAGTATAATAACTTACTCGATATCGAGACATTGTCTAGTTTGATGGGCGACCCCGCCACCGCAAGAGCGCGAACAGGAACTGGGTGTCGACCATGGTCCCCAATTGCCTCTCTCGGGCTCATCTGTGTCTGATACGAAGCTACTAGGTAGATAACTTTCGCCATGTTGTCGGCGATGCCTTCCGTGCCTTAATTTTATATGATACTGAAACAAGATTAAGAGAAATACATTATTACGTTATACTCGCGTTTCCTTGTTCCATGCTGCGCTGCATCATGCATCGAAAGAGTATATAGGTATTATGAGGTCACAGACAGGGTCACGAAAAAGATGTGGCCTGCCGTGAGAACGTAAGTGCGAAGGAAACATTTCGCGCTAAGTGCTCCCTTGTTCACCTGCAGTCTTCGGCTCTAGAGAACCATCTATGCGACGTATAGTTAAGCTTCGTAGATAATAATAGTAGTTGTGGTTTGCCATATTTTGAGACATTTTAATCGCTCAAAAATGAAAACAGCTCATGTGCATCGTACGTGAAACATATTTTAAAAATGTACTTTCCAATCCATTAATTTGTCAGATTTGATTCCAGAATTAAATTATTTCTCATAGAAAAGTGTAATTGTAATCTTTTATGTAATCTTTATGTTAAACTTAATATCTAAATTTATAATTGTAAAAACTTGTAATTAATTTCCCATCCAAATACTCTCAGAATTTCATTAATGTACTTCTTAAAAAATATACTCACTATTTTTCAAAATTCATTATTAAATAATTATGTTTATACATTATTTATGCATACGTAAAACTACTGCATGTTTGCTGCATTACCTGACTGTGTGTACTATATAAATAAACGAAAAGAAACTTTATAATTTACTTTATATACAATAAGATTTATATAAATTATTACAATAAATGAGTATTGTTTTGAGCAATGCATATGTCGTTCATGGACAATCAGTTTTAAAGATCGTTATTATTGAGATCGAGATACAACGGTCGTATATGAAATTTGACGATCGTAGAATGTTCCGTGAGATTGCGTGGTGAAGAGTTAATTAAATGGTTCGGAGAAATGGGCCTCTTTCTCCCGATGCGAGAGGTCAGTCGATGAACCATGAACATCGAACTCAACACGCCTCCTTCTTAATAATTGTCATATATATTGTCGCTGTCTGACCTCATGTTCGACACAAATAATGATAGGTCTATTATAATAGCAATTTTTCTGCGAGTTTATTGATAGCACTTCAATAATATAATAAAAACTAAAGATTCGTATGCGTATCATAGTTATTTTTTTGATGAATTATTACGAAAAGCAGAGAGAAAAATACAGAGAAGCAAGTGTAACTGCTGTGATCTTGAAGACATGTTGTTCTTTTGTGTTATTACGTTATCGGTTTACACTTATTTATTCTTTGTTTAAAATGTCTCAATAATTTGACGGACATATACACACACACACACACACACACACACACACACACACATATCAAAATATGAATATATATATACACATACGCGCGAATACGCACACACGTGCGCACGCATACGCACGCACACACGTGCGCGCACATCATCTTTTTAAGCGTAAAATTAAAAAATTATGTATATTAATATTATTTTAAGAAGAAGTTAGAAGAAGTATAATAAGTTGTCATACTTTATAAAAATAACTGATATAGAATATTCATTTAGAAATATATAGAAATAAGGAATAATATAGAAATATATATATATAGAAATATGATTACATTTATATAAATGTATAAAAAAATTAATTAGTGCATCAATATAAATTAAGTATAACAAAATCTCTCACAAATAGATAAACTTATTTTAACAATGCAAATTTCATGACATATTATTACGCGATGTCTGTCAAAATTAATAAATTTATTTTCAAAATTTCTTTGCGTTTGTAACAACCACTTAACTTATATTAGATTAGCCACGCAGTCTGAACGGGACTGCACTAATATTAGTAAAAAACCGCTATGAGTCATCATTATATGAGAGACTATATGGAGTTTTTCCTTTCTCTTCATCCCGCGTTTAATAATCTCATTACGGGTCCTTGCGAATGTCTCGAGTATATATATATATATATAT
>NW_017259299.1:47428-50478 GCF_001594045.1 Atta colombica
AACTTATCATTACAAATTTTCTTCGATCTGAAATTTAGATCAGTACATTGAAAAATATAACAATACTTTTTGAGGATCTGAATACACCAAGTTTTCTGATAGATTTTTAGTCGTTGAAAATAAATCCGATGGCGAAATTGGCCACGTCAGGTTTCCGAGAAATTTATATTATAGGTAAAAGATAGTACTTTAAAGTGGTGTAAATGAAAAACAGTTGAAAAAAATATTTATTTTGGCTGCAGAAAAATGGTAAATATAAATGAAAATGCCAACTTGATAGGAAAATTTTGCCGCCTTCACTTTCAACGAACAAAATCGTAGAAACTAGTTTATTTATTCAGATATCAAAAAAAGATCTGTTTTTGCATAACTGTATGTAATCTGCAATAGACGCGTAAAGAATAATTTTTATAATTAAAATTGTGCAACAATATTATTCATTTATCGGTATTTCAATCAATTTACTTAATTTTAAACAATATTAATAACATAGTAATATAATTATTTACAGATTTTAATGTTATTCAGCATTATTAAAACATTTATAAGATGCCTATAAAATTAGTAAATTAGTAAATAGTTGTAAGTAATTTATGTTGTAATGTCATATAGTGTACTTCACACAATCAATTTGGGTTTTAAGATCGAAAAATCAATTCGACGCGTAATTTAAATGACTACATAGATAGTATATAAATTCACATAGAATTATTTAAACATTTAAGATCCAAGCTGGTCAAGCTGGATCTTAATGTTAAAAGCAAAAGCTTTCTTTCCTTTCTTGTTGTTTATTTATTAAACTTTACTTTCATATTACATCCAATGTTGTATTGTATCCACATAGATTAATTTTAATAAGAAAATTACTACTGAAAGGATACATTTTTTAATCTTTTTTTTCTCCTTCCAGTGTTTTCTCTTTCTATTTTTATTATTATTAATATCTATTTAATATTATTATTCTATTTAATATTATTATTAATATTTGCAACATTCTTAAAAATGTTGCCAATATCCAATTTTAGATCTATATAATTTTAATTAACTTATTATTTTTATTAAGCTGTTTATAATAATTTATAAATAAAGATTATAAAAGCAAACTTATTATAATTAGCAAACTTGAAGATTCGACAATTTGTTTTACTCTACGAGATATTCTTAGATATAATAAGAAAATACTTTCCACTTATTTGAAGATGAGTTGCGATTATGTTGCAAACGTAACACAATGATAAAAAATTGAAATGCATTTTACTACGAATAAGTATAGTATACATATATAATAAGATTTCGATTCTTCTTAGGTTATAAGGTTCTTAGGTTACTTCTCATGTAAATCGGGCGCGGATTATTGAATACATACAGTGACCATTGCAAAAGCACATTAGCCATATACATATGTATATATGCAATAAGATTGCTGCGATCTAATTCGAAATAATCATTTTCTGAAATGATGAGAGATGATCATTTCTCTTATCCGCGTTCATCCTACGAGTATATGCTTCCATTTTCTTACTCATCAGGAATCATAAGAACGTTTTCTAACAAAATTTCTCTTCTCAAATTTAATCTGATCTGATCATCATACTTTCAACATTATCGAGTTCTTCGATTTTGCGAAACTATTTCTTTGCAAATCAAATTTTATAACTGAAATAACGATTATATTCAAGATAATATCAGAGATTACATAATGATGAGAAAGAAGTATTTATAAAAAATAAATAAGTAAATAAATATAATCGATATCGTGGCTATAACGAGCAATATAAGAGTTGTTAAAAAAATATTATAATAAATTGTATAATGTATATAATATTTTTTTAACAATCCGTATTATTTGTAGCATTGCAATTTCATGAGCTAAATAAATTGATTAAGTAAATAAAATAGATTAAGTAAATAAAAATGTCTTCGAAACATTTTTAATCAACGTGAAACGTCGATATAAAGAAAAAACAAAATTATAAAACTTATATTAAATTGAAATGTTGTAATATTTCAAAAAGAACAATGGTAAATTTAATCGGTTTTTAATCCAAATTGTTATATTCAAAATTCTGAGAAAAATTCGCTATGAAGATTAATGAAACATTCAAAAGTAATATTTAATGAGGTACGAAGGGCATGAGATATGAAGATTAGCATTATAATCAATGTTTTATTTATAATTTGTAAATTAAAGTAAAAAGAGAAGAATATACATTCATTATAGTTAAGGTTTTGTACTAGATATTATAAAATAATATTTACATAATTTCAAAGATATCATTTATAATAAGAGAAGAAAAAAGAGAAAGAGAGAGAGACGGAAAGAGAATCCTAGTAAATGATAAAATAGTTAATGATAATAAATTATGAATAAGTTTATGATAATGAATAAGTTTAGAAAGAGAAATATGGGTTACGGTTAAGGTCATACGGTTCGAAGGCCATCCTCGAAGGCCATCGTAATTATTGGTTACGTCGTAATGGTTTACGGAATCTTCATGTTCCCTATTGTCTTGGGTTTCCTAGGAACAAAATGTACCAAAATAATCTGTGTGTGAGAGACCGGGAGGCCTTGAGACCCGAACCATCATCAAAGAGAGGGCAATAAAACTAGAGAGAATTTCGTCAAGACGTGTTGAGACTCTTGTCCTGATTTTATTCTGGTCTTCAAGATAACTCTTGTGATGTTTTTATACTATAAGTATTTGTTTTATATATAAATAGACTTACATGTTTTGCGAGAGAATCATGCACGTGTGCTGATATAATAAATATTACGAATCCCAGCGACCTGAAAAGAAAAATATTATGTTTAATGATATGTGTATCTTATATTTTATTAAGAATAGAAATATTAATAAGAGTATGTAATATGACATATTTATTGTTACTATCGATAGTATTCGATGTATATGATAACATTACTATTTTGACTTTTAAAGTGTGTGTGTGTGTGTGTGTGTGTGTGTGTGTGTGTTTTTTTTCAAATGTTATAATATTCTAATTAATTTAAATATTCTGGCGTATAACTTTATTAAGTATATATATATATA
>NW_017259299.1:50578-55287 GCF_001594045.1 Atta colombica
TATATTAGGACGCTGAGTAGGTGCGTAAATAATGCGCGCGCACACGCCAATGTGTTTGTATATGAGAGGAGAAATGAAACATTAATGCATGTTTATAGTGCAAAATAAAATTTATCTTTTTACATAAAAAAAGTATTAAAATAAATGTACATTATGCTGTATATTAGTGTACATATATATGTAATTATTAGTACAATAGATTTTAACCTTACATAGGCTTTCATGCTGTAGTAATAGGCTTTATTACTCGTAGAGGTAAGGAATAAGAATAAATAGGAGTAAGTTTTATTGATTCCATAGTTTCTTACATCAATAAAATAGTGAACTCAAGACACTATTAACATATGACATTACGTAAATTGAATACTCATAATTCGAATGAGCATCAAATAATAAGACAGCAATGTAATTTATTTGGGATTTATAAAAATTTTATACTTTATAGTTGGCACAAAATCTACATATATATTAATAAAACAATACTTATTTTACTATATAAGTAAGTAAATTTCAATTATTAATTTATAATAGAAACAAATCATTTTATTATCGCCATTAATTGCAATGAAAATTAATGGTAAATTATAATTTTATTAAGTAGGAAAAATCTTGATTAACATAATAATCAACAACAATTTATAATTAGCAACAAGAAAGCTAATGCAAAAAATAGAAACATAAATTTGGGAGCAAGTGCAATGTCAGTCATGGCGAAAATCTTGAATGAACATGTTTTTGCGTTGGCACGCGTCATTGCATAAGTTTTTCAAGTGGTCGCCATTCAGGTTTGGAAACGATGCGATGCTCGGAACTGCCGCCGGTGATTCACTATACAGAATAGGTGAGCGATATGCAGGGGTCTGTTATCAGCGGACTAGTCTAATATTTTCGTGAAAAGTAATTTATTGATTTTATCGATATTTCTTTCGATTTTACACGACAATAATTACAAGTACATTTATGCACCACATGGCACCGTCTTTAAAATCAATCATAATATATAATATATATAACGGTTATTCTGCATTATTATAAGCAGAAAAACCCGAACAATAGTTAAATTTCAAACTCAAGATTCTAATGTAAAACAATAAATGTGATAAACAGGTCAGTATGTACAAAAGCAAATATTAGGTCAAATTATAAAACTGCTTTATTAAAATGTCAAAACGAATAAATTTAAAAATAGTCTAATATTTAAAAGATACACAATATATGATGCATTATTTAGTTTTCATCAGCCAATTGAATTACAAACAATAAAGAATTAAAAGATTAAAGGCACAATCTCAACTCGAACAATGTTCTCGAAAATTGTTCATTGTAAAAGTATTGAAAATTGTTGTTTATTTCAATGTACATAAACATCACGTTTATCTTCTGCATTTTTATTTAATTGACAATTTCAAATTATTATATTGTATATCAATGGAATAATAGAACAATTAAAATTTGGTTTACAAAAATGTGACAGTAAAAATACAGAAAAAAAGAGGGTAATTGAATGATTTTTTTTAGTTATAATTATTTTTTTAGTATAATTATGTTTTAATATCGAGAGAAAGTTATATTATCTATAAATTATATTATCTATAATATAATATAAAAAGACAATTTGTGTGACATTCTTTTCTTGAAAACAAATTGTATGTAAATTAAATGTAAGAAGTTGTATGGATCATGATTTAAGATTGAAATTATTATAATTGGTGGCAATTGCAAGAAAGTATGTTAGCTAAAGTCATTTCATGGAATGAAACATGCAACTAGATATAGATATCGCTTAAGTTAGTTTTTAGCACACTAAATGTATAACACACAGCGATGTCTGTAGCATATTTTTCCACAATGTAATAGTGTTGATTGGTTTAACAACATTTTTTAATTTTTCATCTTTTAAATATTTGTCATACGGAAATAGTTCAATCGGAAAATATCTTAATTGCAAGTGCCAATAACACAACTCTAATATAATTACTAATGCTCGATAATTAAACTATTCAAGTTCGAAATTTCGAAAAGGCTTCTGTATTTACGAAAATAATTTCTTCCATTCTCAATATTGTAGAAATAGCTTTGTTGGTATCAAGTTTCATATTGCAATATATAGTTTGCAGAATGTTTAGTTATGAAATTCTCTCATGGCCTTCTGAGAATGTTAATAAAATTAGTTTTGAGATTATTTGGTCAAGTTAAAAATATGTGAATTGATGACGAAAAATATAAATGCAAGAATAATTTTAAATAACTTAACTAACATAATTATGCATCAAATCGTTATATCAATTATGATCTTTTTTTAAAAATTAAACGATCATCTCAAGATGTATAAGAAAAGAATCATAGTAAAACATTAAAATCTCCTGCGTATCAAAATTATCGTATCAAAATTTCAACGAATTATATAGAAACAATATTCATCGTCAATTTTTGTGTTAAGTTAATCGCATAGTTGCGACTACTATAAAATATTTAATCGCTATATTATAGTTTCAGTGTATCAATTGAGATTTGAAATCTTGAGTCCATATGCAAATCGAGACCAAATTGTGCATTCGTATTTTAACCCTTCTAAAAAGACTTCCCACGATTGCATTCTTTAAACTTACTCATATATCTCTTCAAGTATACGCAGATTTTAATGTCTAATTAAATTGCGGTCGAAATTGCATACTATTTCACGATATATAAGTATATATCGTGATAAGTATATAAACGTTCCATCTGTTGAAAACTACAAATAGATTGTCCGTATATAGTGTGTAACTTTTTACTTTTTTTCTATCAAAATATTTGTTTAAATCTAATTTTCTTTTTTTTTAATCTAATGAATTTAATAAGATGAATATGCATGCACTTTTATGCTTAAATTACAATTTATAATAAACGTATTTATATTTAAAATTTTATTTTTTATTTTTTATTTAAAATAAATTAAAGAGAAAAAAGATAATAGTAGTGTAAAAATGCTGACTGCTAATGTTGTAGGCAGGACACTAGGATATAAAAATATATCCGAAAAGACTAATAAGATGTGCTTATGGAACGTAAGGGAATCCATGGAATCCAGGCATAAGGCGCATCTCTCTGATTGAACAATCGGATTAATTAGTCCGTAATCGCAAGGATGATACTTGCAGAGCTATTAAAAGTGCTGTTAAAAAAAGTATTGATATGCTCACGCAAAAGGATCGAGCCTCGAGCGTTTCTATATATCAGATTATAGCTAAAGAAACGTAATCGTCTTTTACGCAGCCGACCTGTAGATAGCGGCAATCCAATAATATTGTAATTGGTTTATCGATTATTATTAATAATGGCCGTTCACGATTTATCGTTAGGGTGCAGTATGCATCGACTTGGGACGCGGTATATGCGCCCCGACATAATAATTGAAGTGCCCCTTTTTTTTGCCCTTCATATAACTTGTATTTTTGTAAAATATTAAAAATTTTACCACGCAAATCTTTTAGTTTCTATTGATCGAAATGTTCAATAGTGCCAATTAAAATATTATTTACGAAAAAATTTATAATAAGGAAGAAAATGAGAAAATATCTATAATATATATAATAAATATATAAATTAAAGTTAATTTTATGTAAAAATGGAAATATATATGTGGAACTTTGCATAATTAAGTAAAATAAAGTAAAATGATTAATAAGAATAAAATAACCATAAAAACGTAATTGCATCTATTAATTGTTGTATTTATTCGAATATAGGTATATGAATTTATTGGAAGATTTATTGGAGAGAGAATATTGATGAGAGAGAATCACAAATATTTTTCAAAAATACTAATTTAAATAGAATATTTTTTTAAGAATCGAATACTGTGAGAATGAGATAATTTTGAATAAAATCAATTTTCAATCCGAGATTACACACTGCAATACGCTACTAATTCGGTAATCATAGATATTCATAAGTCAATTAGTATCTTTGGTGAAAGGATCGAACATCGGATCAATTAATTATCAATTCATTATGCTTACATATAATAATCTGTTAATGATATGCACTTGAGAACATCTCGCTTTTAAACTTTTGATTCAGGGATCGCGATTTGAGTCTACCGCTCGCGTATAAAATTTATTATGGAATAAATTTCTCATAAACTTGTCGTTCCAACTATCGAACAACTGTCTCTACAAAGTTATTTTCATTTGGATTTATGCGGATTATTCATCGCAAAATATATCCGACAAGAGTTCCATACGTGAAAATGTGTGATATATATAATTATACGTGATACATCGTTGGAGTATTATATCGCAATAAATAACATAATATTATAGCTATAATATCTATTACTTTGATTTATGACGTATCTGCAGCAAAACATTGCATAACTAAGATTCGAATATATATGATAAATAATAATTATTAATATATATAGTTATAATATGTCACAATTTTTTTTTAATAGATATAATATTTCGATACATGTCTATATATTATAATACATTGTAACTTATTCCGACAATGATAACTGTGATAATGTATTGGACACGTTATAGATAAAATTTACCATAAATGTACTTACAACGTAAAATGTTTTTGCACAGGAGTGAATCGTAGAGGGAGACTGTTTAACATTTGACCCTCACGCATATTATTTGACTAATACAAATTGTGTCACTAATTAATTTAACATATGTTCAATTTAACATATGTTGATGATTAATGCATTATTTTTTTAA
>NW_017259299.1:55387-57982 GCF_001594045.1 Atta colombica
TCGATGATATTATATCTTCGACTGTTGCATCATCTTTCTGTTGTACCATTGCTATCATAGATGCAAATTTTCAATAAACATACAATCATGAAATCTTTAGAAAAACATATTAATCTATTAATTCCTCGACTGTAAACCGTCGAGTAAACTCTCTGATTTAAATCAGAGTCACGCCGAGAAAAGAAACTATGTAAAAAATTCATGACTTTCGAATTTTTGCGAATTTTGAATTATTAATGTGTGATTTTGTATAAATAATAATATTACCAATATATGAAATTATATGTTTGAATTAACAAAATTAATTTAATTATTCGTGTGCGATATTATACAAGTTGTAAAAAATGAATCTTTATAATATAGTGCATAATGTTTTTGGTTTTCGTTGTGCAAAAGCAGAACTGCTTTCTTATCGTATCCCATCTTACGCACGTGCGTCACGTAATAATAAGAGTAATTTGTACGTGGGGAGATCGTGGAACATATAATTTTCGCGAATACGCGTGAGAAATCGATCGTTTTTTTTTTTAAGTGAACTGTCGGCACCTTGCAATCGAGCATGATTACTGTGGACATTGCGGTGAACCATAATCATCTTTACAAAACGCTTTTGGTCGATTGCATAGCAAACGTAAGGAACGTCTCACGTTCCTTACAAAAATATAATATCACTAACATAATGTTCGATCTCCTAACAAAACGATTGTTTGGCCTTTTAAGAAGAGATATTCAGAAATATAGCAGTAGGAACATAAAATTAAAGTTGGAATAAATGAAAGAGTATAGAGATTTTTTTGAGAGATTGCGTATGAATTGTATCTACTAAAGATATTTTTTATTATTATTAAAAATTTTTACAAATAAAATAAAATTCCAAGTAACCATGGCAAATTTATTGACCCATCCCACATTAATGATGCGTTAATGTAGGACAGAATAGTATGTACACACACACACACACACAAACACGCGCGCGCACACGCACACACACACACTATACATATATATGCAAGATGTTTGGTAAGTTTTAACATAGAGCTCGTATGTAGATAGAACGGGCTGTTTTTTTATAAAGTAGTATTTGAGTAAAAAATTATTGAAAACTAATATTCGGTGATTTTTAATAAATATCTTGTTAATTATTGCGAAAATTGCAAAATGGTACAGGACTTTTTGACTCAATTTAGTCCACTCTATATCTGTCCACAAGAGTTGTTGGACTTATGAGATACCCTGTAAAAACAAGGTGATTCTATGATTATATAAAGGGACTGATTTAATTATTAGCGAAATTTAAAGATATACGAAAAAATAGTTTATACCAATGTTCAGTACAAAGAGGTATAATTATTGTATGGACGATTGCGCTAAGGATATTTCAAGGTGAGCTTTTTTTTTAATGGAACATCCTACTTTTGATTCCAAAATTTAATAGTCAATGTCGAAAGCTTTTCAAAATATTATAATAAAGTTATTTTTCATTGAGTACTTTTTGAGTTATAGGGCTCGAAAGTTACAGTACTGCTGGCATTAGGGCTGCCGCACACAGAATTCCGCAACAGTGACCGTAAGACGTAAACTTATCCATAATCTCGCAATACGGTGAATTTTAACTGGTTGAAATTCGTCTTATGGATAAGTTTACTGTTATTTTTATTTCCGTTAGCGTACATAGATTCAAAGTAATATCCTGATTGGCTCATCAGCTTAAGTTCACATCTTAAAGTTACTGTTACAGAAATTTTGTCTGTAGCAGCCCTTAGCACTACGCAAGTATCCGATCGGTTAAATGTTCTCTTGAATGTTCAGGATCATGTCTCGAATAATATTTATCAAGATCAAGGCCATTAAAAATTATTCCTCTTATTTTCATTTTTGTACTAAAAATTCATTTTTATATAAAAATGAAAATAAAAGATCTTCATTAATTTCGATTTTAACAAATGTTATCCGAAAAACATGATCCTGAACAACATTCAAGAGATTTTAGCCGTTGGTCGAACACTTTGCATAATGCTAAAAATTCATTTTTATGTAAAAATGAAAATAAAAGATCTTCATTAACTTCGATTTTAACAAATGTTATCTGAAAAACATGATCCTGAACAACATTCAAGAGATTTTAGCCGTTGGTCGAACACCTTGCATAATGCTAATGCCGGCAGTAACTTTCGAGCCTTATAATTCCAAAAGTACTCAATGAAAAATAACCTTTATTATAATGTTTTGAAAAGCTCTCGACATCGGTTATTAAATGCTGAAATAAAAAGTAGGATGTTCCATTAAAGAAAATGAAGTTCATCTTGAAATATCTCCAGCGCGACCATTCATAAAATAATTATTTTCACTATGTGATTAGTTACACTATCTCTCTTTGTACTGAACATGTTGGTATAAACTATTTTTCCATATGTCTTCAAATTTCTGTAATAATTAAATTGATCATTTTATACGAATCTGTCTATGAGAACAAAATGAACAATTTTTATTTCTTGCTGTTTTTTTGTAAAGTTGATAAAAAATTATTGAAGACCAATATTTGACAATTTTTAATAATTAATTATCGTTAACTAGTATATATATATATATATGTAT
>NW_017259299.1:58003-59587 GCF_001594045.1 Atta colombica
GTGTGTGTGTGTGTAATTTCTAATTTTGCGTAGCAACAGCGAAGCAGAGAAATAACATTTATAATGCCAATTATAGTACGACAAAGATTTGACACGGCTCGTCTTGTTGTTTACAATACAAGCGCTGAGAGAAATTTTCACGAATTTAGATTAAGGCCTCGGGAAGCATTTAAGCCATCATAGTTAATTTAGCGCGCCGTCATGCCGCCGTGACGTAATAATATGAAAGCTTTACCGTCGATTTCTTTTAATGCGCGCTCGAGTTTCGTTAGAATTTACCAGGAATATAAACGAGTTAGACTACTCTTCGTAGAAAAACGGGTCAAAACCTCATACTATGTTAATTACTGGATTCAACGAATTAGATTTTTTATAAATAACAAACAAGTCATATATATTTACATATAAGCGTTGCCAAAGCTTATCCAATAACGATAACGTGATTATTTATATTTTTTAATAAATAATGTAAAATACTTTATAATTAATTTATACCTTATAGTTAACTCGAAAGTGTTCATACTCATTAGATTCATATTTTTTTAAATTTCTTGTAAAATAATAAAAATATATGTTAATATTGCTTCAAAATTATATAAATAAATATAAAATATAAGTAGAGTTTTGTTTTGAAAGTTTCGGATATTGTTCCAATATTTGTGTGCATAAGAAGCCTCCGAGCCGCAGTGACTTGCACTATATGCATTGTAATCCCTTATATGTACCTCTACAGTTCGGTATGCGAAGGAACTGTAATTGTGAGGAGATCGCGGTAGACGAACTCACCACAAAGATTATCCTATTCGTTCACGTAAAAAAAATGTAAACCTCAGTATTAGCTGGTTATCCGATTGAACACCAAGCTTCAGGCTGATTCTTGGAAATATGCCAGCGCTGCCTGCCGATAATGAGAGATATAATGTCTCATAAAGTCGCGGTGAGAAACTCTTTGTGCACTGACCAGATAAAAAAAAACCAAATAATTTCATGGCTCGGCAATACCGTGAGCAACCATTTTCAATTTATTTCAATGTCGCGATTAATAATGCTTACGCGCGTAAAGTTTATTTTAAAAGTTCATATTATAAAATTACTCTCGCGTATTCAATAATAATTAATATCTTTACATTTATATGGAATTAATAGAGAAATAACTTCTTAGACGTATCGCACAACGATTTCATAACATTTTATAAATTATTGTTATTGTTGAAAGTTCATAAATATATTGTTATGTTAAATTGTTAAAAATGTTTAAAAAGCATAGTGAAGAATTGTCTTAAATTATCGATAAAAATTGATATTAAATTTAATATTATTTATATTCAGTTATTCTATTATCAAATAATAATCATTTACGGAAAGAATTTTCTCTTAAAATTTGCTCTGAGAATACAGTAGTCGATATAATACAATATTTAAAAAATTTTTATTATGTACTTGAGTAAAATTGATCAAATTAATTTTATATTTTATTGTAATTTTATTAGTGAATAAGAGAGATTTACATAAAATTCTTCGAAATACAATTTTGTCCCACGACTACCATATTTTCAAAGTAAACTTTAAGAAAAAAATTGTCTT
>NW_017259299.1:59860-62148 GCF_001594045.1 Atta colombica
TATTTATATATTTATATGTATAATTTTTATATATGATTAATTTTATATTTGTTTTAATTTACGTTGAAAAGGATCGAAAACATTAATTAAAGTCTATTTAGTTATTAATTTTTTAATAATATAATGAACATTTTTTATGCACAGACATCCGCGTTGGATCTTAATTAATTTTTTCACTTGTTTTTATTAAATAATTATTAAATAATAATTAGTAATAATTTTTGTAATGTGACTTTTAAGAAACAATCAGGGTTGATATTCTTTTAAAGAAAAAAAAAATTTTTTTTAGTAACCTAAATTCCTTCACTATTCAACTGAAAACAAATTTATAACTAGTTTATACTTTTATATTCGATTTATACATCATATTCGCACAAGAATAATTAGAATCAGATACTACAATTGCTTATTTGCAATTCTATATTGAGTCTACTACTGGTAGTAAATCCTTTTGGTAACAATAGAAGCGGCACTTGTGTTCGAGATACCACTTGCTTGATGCAAGCGTAATCCCTTCGTGATATAATCGCATTAGGAATCCTACAAGATTGCCTCCCAAGAGCGTAATCGAAGGTCAATATCGAGATGGGATTATGTCCCGAGTGTATCAATCTCCTAATGCAATCATGGCCAAGATATCTATATATATATATGTATAGTGCTCTGCTGCAACATTTCATCACATAGTATAATTAATTGAAAGCCGACAAACACACGAGAAACAAATAAAAGATGTCAAACAAATAAAAGATGTCATATTAAATAAAATTTTATCGCATATTTTCTTTTTGAAGGATAATCGGCAATAACAAAAATAAAATTTACGTCTCTGTCTCGGTACTAACTGATTGAGATAAACTGATCAATGTTTTCCGATAAATTAATGAAATAAATATGACAAAAGTTGATATTATTAATTATGATATTAATATTTATAAATTAGTAATAAAATTTTAAAATTAATTGCATAAATAAAGATTTGAAAAAGGGAAACTTATCTATAATATTTATAATATGTTGTAAGTTTATTTTATTTCTGAATTCTCTAATTTTTTAATATAAACTAAAATCAGTAATCAATATAGTTTATATTAAAAAATTAGAGAATTCTGAAATAAAATAAATTTACAACATATTATAAATATTGTATAAATAAGTTTTCCTTTTTCAAATCTTTATTTATGCAATTTGAAATGAGAAAAGTTAATTTGTAATGTTAAAATATAAATAGATGATTCATTTAGTTCATCTTTTAATATAAAAGAAAACATATGGAAAATTTAAGAAAAAATATTTTAATATATAAATATATAATTTAATAGTGAATTATATAGAATGAATTTTCTCTGACAATGAATCATATTTAATTGTATTTCTCATTAATGAAATATAATATATATGCACACATGTGAGATGTGCACACGCGATTGTATTTGTGCGTCATTAGTTCGCGCCTTACGCATTCGCGATAGTGAATTTCCGCGGATACGAGTTCATTCAGGCACGATAACAGTACTCTCGAGAGAGCTATAGAGAGTTCGGCTCTTACTTTAGCCGCAGGTGCAAAGTTCACGCGCTGGTGAGAAAGTGGTCTTGACTTACGAGCCGGGTGCTGGCCCGGTCACGGCAGTCGTAATTAATCATGTAGCGCACGAAACGCGTACCTAATCTCATAATGATCGTAACAAGCCAAAAGATCGCGCGTTCGTCATTAAGCCAAATTAGAAAAATAAGAATTGATTGTGTAGGTATTTCTTCACGAGTCAATAGTAAACTTTTTGAATTTTGATTGCAAAGTGATCGTAATCTCCATCATCTGGATTGAGATCCATCAAATCGTATTATATGAGCATACATTAAGTAATAGAATTTATACTAATTCCCTAACACTAAATAGTTTTAATGCGTTCATTACTTTTGTTATTTTAATATTAAACATTTGTTATTTTAATGTTATATCGATGCATTTAAATGTCGTATTGTTTATCGAATATACTTTGCAATCACCTTCATTTCTTTCCTAGATGATTTGTTCCAGTATGATCATATATATATTTAATAATTTATTAAATAGTTTGATAAAGATAACTAATTGTAAATATAATTCATGTTTGCAAGTTAAATTATCATGGATGATGTTGTAATTTATGAACATTGCGAGAAATGCTGTTTATCTTTAATTCGAGAAAAAGGAGAATAAGATGAAAAAAACTTTCTTATTCGTAGAACAAGACAAAAAAAATGATATTCTGTGTCGCCAATACAAAACCGACCATGTCTGTCCTACC
>NW_017259299.1:62248-65249 GCF_001594045.1 Atta colombica
TTACCTAATAAAACCCTTTCCCATTATATTTTCATCTATCTTTCCTTTTTCCTTGCATCTTTTAAAATATCATCTCAAATATAATTTCTACTTCTAAGTAAATCTAAGAAGAAAAAGTCGCATTTCGACGGGAATAGTAATGCTTAAAAATTTGATGTGTAAATGATTTCGCTCGAGGAGCAAAAATTCATAGCGGATATAACGAAACTAATCATCATGCAAATATATGCTCCAATATTTGCCATTGTTAAATTGTACATATCTGAAGTCACAATGCAAATTATATTGACAGATGCATAATTAAATCTTGAAATTCTATTATAATGTAAAATTCTATTTCTTAGCTTCGACCATGTAGGCTTGAATATTCTTACTTAAAATTCTATTTCTGTTTTCATACTTTGGAATAACAAAAATAGCAAAAAGTTGACTTTGGTTTTACCTTACATAAAGAGTTTGCTCTCTTTGATTGTAAACAAAACATTGTAACAAAAATTTAGACTAAATACAGTCTTGTAAAATATAAATATAAAACTATAATAGTATGAACTTAATAGTATGGAAATTAATAGCCATCTCATGGTAGTTGTAAAAAAGCAAGTACTTATCTACAAAATATTACATCGTGATTACGATTTTCTGTATTTTGCTTTATTGACAATAACAGAATGAACAAATTGAATAATAAACTGATGAAATCGAGTCAGATATGGATAACTTGTACAATTTATTAGTGTTGTTGAATTGATCATGTAATTACAAACAGCGAGATTGGATATTAGGCCATGTTTCTGATTATCTCATGCACATAATATGCACATTAAAAATTAAAATATGTATTTAGTTTTTTCAAAATGAAAAATCTTACAGTAAAAACCGACAGATAAACAACAAAAGCTTTAAATATTAATTAATAAGAACAGATAAAAGAAGGAAAAGATATGTAAAAGCTAACCGCAGGATTTATTGCGTAAAAATAATTATTTTTTTATTAAAAATATTTATTTTTAGAATAAAAATATAGTTAATGGTCAAGATGTTATCATCAGAAATAAAAATGAAGAAAGTTGATTAATATTTTTTAAAATTTATTGGAAACGGTATAATTATATTATGCTGTCATATGTAATACTCTTTGTATTACAATATATACTTTCCTTTCCTTCTAATGTGACCTTGTGTAAAGCGTAAAGAAAGCAACTACACAGAATTGCGGATAACATTGTTCACTGTCTTCGAAAGAATGACCAGTTTCACGCCGGTACGAATACGAGAAAAATGAGCTCTTTGGTCATGGTTCGTGGAAGTCTGGGTGGAGAAGAAGAACAAATTGCCTCAGAGCCACCATCTTCAGGTGACCTGCATCGAATAGCCTCTTCGTAGAAAACCACGCGTCTAAGTTTTGTCATATATATTGGTCTAGCTTCACAGTTTCGCGTTTCGCGAAGAGAGCGAGCCTTATATAACCCAATATTTTTCATCCGTTATGCGGCAAATATGTGTTGCCCTGAGATGTTTAAAAAAAGATCTGAATCTCATGAATGATGTTGCGAGAAACGACGCTGCCATTACTTCTTGCTAATTAGCATTGCAATTACATTCTGTCTACTGCGAAAGAAGTTGGAATCTGCTATAGCAAAATATGATATAATGATTATTATGAATAAATGTAATGACAAAATGGTAGATTTTCTGCAATTTGTTTTTCAGTACATCAGGCGACTTTCGAATATCTTTGAATCGAATGAAAATCGAAACAAAAAGAAGATTTAAATGCGACTAAAAACTATTGGCAATCCCTTCGTCTCTACTATGAGCTAATTGAGTGGAATTCGAATTAGTAGTGGTAGGTAGTGTATTGGCGAATTCACTGTCGAATCGAGTCTGTAGCCGTTTCCCGCTGTTTCAAAACGCATAGCTAGATGCTTCTGCACTAACCATTTCTTTGCTCTCGCCCTTTTTGAATTCTTTCGTGTTCAGGCTACGTTCGGAAACCCTATCCGAGAGTTCTATTATTTTAGCCTTGTTGTTCACTGAATGTTAAACAAAAACAAAATGATACATAGGACTATTCGAGTGATGTTTCCGAACATAGCCTTTAGAGAGTCTGCGCTGACATTATCATCCGAAACATAAAACTTTTAATTCCTTTTATCAAACAGATCATAGATGTACGCGTGTTAGTAAATAAATAAAAACTAATATTTTTATCTGGGTCCGAAATCCGGCTGAGATAAAATTTTTCGCAATAAATTATTTACAGCTTTCTAGATATAGCATTAAATATAATAGCATCAAATCATTAACATCTTTCTAAGATGTTTATTAGCAGCACAATATTATTAAATTGCTTGTTAATTTAATTTGTAATATTATTATTCCTGCTTGATCGATTTAGGATTGTGTTTTAAAACCAACAAATAATCGGCGCATTGATAGCTTGAACTGAAAATTGTATAAATTTATAAGAAATATTATTAAGCATGGAAAATTGCCTTGACTAAAAAAAAAACGACAATTTTATGAATTGATAAATACGCTAAAGAGATAGTAGATACATAGTATTTATACTATGTAGTATATACTATGTACTATTTTTATCGTATAATTTTCTTTTCTTATAATATTATTTCATATGATTATCAATATTAAATAATAATATAAATAAATGATGTTCTATATCATGCGCAATGAGAAAAAAAGTTCTGTATCTTATACTTATAGCGTGTTAGCTTCAATGCAAAGGCCGCGCAATTTCATTAGTTTTGGATGAGGATGCGTAATAATAAGTACGAGGAAATGCGGGGGAAGAGATGCTATCATACTGACGTCCGGGATGTGGTTCCTATCTAAACGGACAGAAGCTGGTATCGTATGCCCACGCAATACCAAGCAAATAATTGCTCAATAAATCGCCGATTTCATTATATTAAAATGGCTATTATTTCACGAATGCGCGATAACGAGCTATCGAGCGCGGAGAAGAGCTTGTAGGTAATGT
>NW_017259299.1:65349-71163 GCF_001594045.1 Atta colombica
TATTAATTAAATTTTCTATTAAATTATTATAAATCGACTGTGCTCTTTTCTCAATTGTAAAATTAAATTAGTTTCAAAATTCATAAAACAGCAATATAAATTTATAATTTTCGAAATTGCTACAGAAGAAAAGAGAAAAGAAGGAAGAGAGAAGTATATATATATATATATATATACATAATATATATGTTTGCATTTATTGCCCTCCGTGTTTCTTCCGTCTCTCTCTATGTGTTAATGTAGGATTTTACGCAAGCTTTACAATAATATATAAAACAAATTAACATAAAAATATAATTTAATACAAAATAGATTGCATAATTAAGCATTATTTAATAATGTTTAATTGCATTAAGTTAACTCAATTGATGTTCACTGAAAATAAAATTTTTGAGACTGAGATCTAAATTGATATTGCAAAACTGATTAATAGGTAGACGCGAACAATATTATCTCACTTGAACTTATAAAAAATTTATTAACAACTTATAATGCAATTCTGACATGGAATTTCATTGATTACATATCAATTCTATTTATTGTCGTAACTTGTATTTTATTTTCTAAAAAAATAGCTTACAAAAGCATGTTCTTTTTAATTATTTTAGATCAGACAAGGTGTTTGTTGCAGATTTTTGGATGCTAAAAAATAATACTATAAGCAATTTTACTTGAAAAATGTGTTGATGAAATTTAACTTGCGGTATTATTTTTAGCATCCAAAATTTATAAAAAAAACTTGTCTGGTAATATAATATTTTATTATAAATTAGTTTTACTGTAACAAATTCTGCAAGCGATATATTATCTGCAATATCAATGAATATAAAATACAATTATATTCATACACAATTATAAATAAAAATTATAAATAATAATTGTTCATAATTATATATAAGACGACTATATTTAGCGTTATATTATAGACGCGAATGTGAATCCTATTCGTTAAAAATCTTTCTTCTTCATTTTACTAATTATAAAGTTTGATTACGATGATTTGCTATAAGTTGACTTCAATTCTCAACTTCCATTATTTTAACATTGTTTAAACAAATACACACACACACGCGCGCGCGCGTGCGCGCACGCACCTCCCCCACACACACAACGCACACGCACACGCACACACGCACGCACACACACATACACACACACGCACACACACACATATATATATATCATATAAAATACTACAGTCAATTTTGTGTGCGGTGGACCACCCACACAGCATCCGCTTTGTTTGGTAGTTCTTTTACAGTCGCGCCGACTATTCGTGACATCAGCCCTAACACATGGAGAATTTTCGATATTCACACAAACGATAACATATACATATTTATACCTATGTATACTTTATACGAGTAAAACTAGATCAAGCTCATGGCACACACAAAAACATAATTAATAAGTAAATTGGCCAAACTGCATAGTAAAGACCGTAAGGTCTGTAGCAAATCCAATGTTACGATTTCCTTACTGCTTACGTCTCACTGCCTTTTTTGTATGTGCCATGAGCGTTTCGCATGACGTAATCATGTAAGCTTCTCAGCTACTTTTACACTCTCATTAATTGGAGCATATAAGTTCAACGTTCTTGCGTCATTATTCTAACATAGAGAAAAACTTGATTCATGATGATTCTTTATCCAGTTTATCTATTTTTGTTTATTAAAAGTTTATTAAAACAGTTTAATACTTCGTGTAAATAGCTTGCTCTATGAAAGAAAGTATCATATATAGCAATTAAATTAAAATGGCGCAATTTCGAATTTAAGAGATTATTTATTATATGTATGTGTATATGGCGAAGAGAGAGAGAGAAAGAGAGAGAGAGAGAGAGAGAGAGAGAGAGAGAGAGAGATTTTAGGTTCCCAAACTTTTATAAACTCCTAAACTTTTATTTACAACATAAATCATTGATCCAAAGAAAAAATATTATTGCGTACATTTTATAAAATTTATGAAAAATTCCTTTTCTTTTAGGAACATATAGTTCATGATGAATCAAGTTTAATAGTGATAATCAATATTTGGCTAACATATATTTGATACTCGTACGTGACTCAGTAGCTAGCTGAGAGAGAGAATGAATTATTGATTACGTCTGCTACAGCGAGTGTGATTGTCATGTTGCACACCCATAGCATGTTATGTCATCGCTTTCAATGTATGCAAATGATTTGACTGATATTATTATTATATGCCGGCCATATTTTACGTGAGTTACTTTTGTTCACCAGTCATGCCCGGTCAAATTTTTTATGTTGGAAAAATTATCGGACGTCTAATCGATAATATATTTAATAATATTTCAAATGATGTATTTTTAATTCCGTCAAAGTGTTATAGAAATATGGATATATCTGTGCACAATAATGTTTATGTTCTCTCAGCAGAGAAAAAGATTCAAACGTTTAAGTTTTATATAACTGTCTTTATTTTATAAAACTGTCAACATAATTTTCCTTATAAAATCGATAAGTCATGTATATATTCAGAGAAATTAGCGATAAATGAATACCTGAAACTGGTATAATCAAACATCGGTAATTATGTATTGGACAATGTGATACTTTTTATACAGGTTAATATAGTATAATTTTTTGTTAAGTAAAGAGAAAAGAACTAAAACATAAGGAATTTCTTGATATAACATACATAAGAACGCTGCTGCTTAATATAGCATAGAAATTTACAAAATGTATTTATTATACTTTATGTACTTTTTAAGAAAGATTGAATATCAAAGATAAAATTTGCGAATGCTTTTGAAGTTAATGACACACAAGATTAGATATAATGTATAATCCCATCAATAACCTAATCGAACATTTTACAATGATCGACATTAGCAAAGTCAAGTAACCGAGACATGCAACTTCCGTCGTGGCGAATTTAACATCACTAACTAACCGTGTAAAACGTAGAAAAGAAAAAAATATACCATAAGAATCTTGCCAAAAGATGATAATAATAATTAATAGTAACATTAATAATTAATAGTTTTGTTGACTAGAAGGAAAGATAATATTTTTGTTAGAATAATGTAAAATCGGAAGAAAGAGGCGTGTTTGCATAGATTGGGTAAAAAATTAGTTTTTTTCCAAGAGTCAAAAGACTGATTATGATAGCTATCGCTTCGCGAATGCCATACCGCTTATGATAGACATATATGTAATCGCGCGTGCGCGCGCATATTCGGTATTCCTTACATTCAGATTCCTGTAACGTGCTCCTGCGTAATCTTTAAATTCTTATTAAAATTCGTGAATTCGTAAAAGAATTTAACTTCTATTGCGGTAAATTACACAATAAATTGGTTTTTCTACGACGAACGACTAACGACAATTTGCAAGAAGCACAGAAAAACGAAGGAAAATGGTTTGTAAGTCGTAGCTGACCGTTTCTATGAGCGAAAAATCATTCTTATCTTATTTTTCTTTTTCATTAAATACTTTCGATACACCCGATAAACATCCGATATGCTTGTAATGAAGCCGATTTTATTCTAGATAGTTACCACATAAACAATTGAGCTTTGATTCTCTCTAATGATATGCTGATAGAGTGATGCTCTGCTAACTTCGTTTGAAGGCAATTGTGCATCTGATTTATTTATTTTTTCCTTCTTAGTCGCTGTTCAATAAGTGCAATGACACGTGCAACGGAACGATAAAGAGATTCAATCTACACTAAATGTATCAATCACAGTTATAAATCGATGTACATAGATCGTATAGAATAATGTTTTCAAGGGTTTTCAATCATTCCGATCGTTATATATGTATATATACAATACACACACACACACACACAAAAACACACACACACACACACATATACACACATACAAACATACACACACACAAACGCATTCACGTATGTGTCATCGTATACGTTCTTCATGTGTGTGTTCGCATGCATAATGAGTTTTCAAGCTGATGATTTGTTGATGAATTAGGATCCACGATTATGTTCGTATCATTAGTGTTTGTAGTATGTATGTCGAAACCGCGATGGCAATTGTCGATATGAAACGGCAGTCCGAGACGGCGATTAATTCGTCATCAACAGGGATTTGAGCCCCAATAAATGTATGCGTCGGTAATGACGACCATCATGTTCTGGTCGACCAAACAATTTCCGAAAGCATGTCGAACGCGCAACTTCTCTTCGCGGTTTTCAATTCACGTTAATAACATGTCGATAATATCAATTCTTATGTCACGCACTATATTTATATACAACGGCACTGTTATTCGGTAATAATTATTATTACGCAGTCGAATAGCAAAACATTTGAATTTGATTACTGCATCATTGACTTTCTTCTTTCGCACTTCTGACTTTACCGGTAGTACTTGTGTTCCGCGTTAACTTAAATTCACAGACAACAAATAAAAACTTTTTTCGTTATTACACGAAATGCATTTCTGAGGTAAAATAGGCGGCATCTTTATTACCGCTTTGTCATTTCAGAATTTGACTCTTTCATAATAATTTGTGCATTTAATGATGACAGAAATTAAATAAAAGAATGCGGAAGAGATAGAAATTGCCAGCAGTGATGGAAATTTGTAGATTATTTTATGAATCAGAATTCTCCTTGTCCTCGTAATTAAAATGTAATATTTTATTCATAAAAAATTATTTCGTTCACTTTTGCTTTTTGTATAACAACTGTATAATAACTCGATCCACGCTTTCCTGCTTTAAACGACAATCTACGTTCATAAAATTATAAAGCTTACAATTACATTCGAGATCTTTTTACACAGTTAACTCAATAACCGTGTCCACAATGAGACACAAGTTTTTATTTTTAAACAGTAATGTCCATTCATGCACCATAACCCGCGAATATATCATTTATATACGAGATATAACGAAACGGACGTGTCTCGTTTACGAACATTATACAAGTCGCGAATTCCCATTGCAATTGAAGGGCGGTCAAAGCCACTGCTATTCTGGCAGAGCGGAAATTCAATTCGTCGTTCTTGAGCATCGCATGAGAATTACGTAAAGCTCAATGAACACAATTTAACGTACGACCTATGTAACACTATGTATTTATGCAAGTCTTATCGGAAAGCCTGTACCTTTAAAACTTTAGATACAGTTCAGAATACATTTTTTTTTACACATACGACAATCAAAATCTTCACATTTCTAATATACGAAACATCATTTTTTAACTTCAATGCTGAGAATTATATTGAAATTAATGAAAACAATATGTATATAATGCCGTTTAATTAAGTTTCGATCTCTCTGTCCTTCAAATGTTATGGCTCGATACGTGCCCCGGCCCGGCAAAGTAATGGCGAAATAAATATGAAGTATGCATCAAATTTTATATATATATATGAAATATGCATATATGGATTTATAAAAACAAGTATATTAATGTATATCACATAAAAATGAAAAAAACGTAGCATGATGTATTACATCACGTTACTAATAAATGGTTCGATTTCATCAAAGAGTAAAGTACATTTCCGCTCATGAATACCTCGTAACTTGGCAGTATATTCTTGAAGAAGAAGATGGGCGGATGATACAAAGAAGCGCATAAATCTCAAAAGATATGGGTTTATAGCGGCTTACCCGAACCGTCTTAGCTGATAAAATGTTTGACAGTAATCATTTCGAGGTATCTTCTTACGATAATATCTACCGCCTTCTCTTGACTGTACCTTACACATCTCTGTACCTTTCGACTAATTTCGAGCATGTGTATGTGTGTACACACACACACACACACACACACACACACACACACACACACACACACACACACACACA
>NW_017259299.1:71263-93898 GCF_001594045.1 Atta colombica
CCTATTATATTATAGATCAATCTCATTAAATTACAGCAAAAGTATAATTTAATATACAACGCTGTTTCTATAAATATTACATTTCTCTCTTTTAAAGAAAGAGGATTTAATAACACCAACGCCAAATTTTTTTTTCACAAAATTAATTTGTTGCATCAAATTGATGAAAATGTACAAAACATCTATGTTAATTTAATCTATATTTAAAAATAGTCATCTTAATCATACGTTTATACGTATAAAACGGTTAAACAAATAGTCTCAAATTTTACATTGCGTAATAATATTGTAAATTACGCGAGACGATGAATTTTCGAACAACGAAACGACAGTTCCACCACATCCCGCATTCTGAAAGGCGAAAGGGGCAATGGGAGAAGAGAAAGAAGAACCAACGATGGCATCTCGATTGGCTCGAAGGATTATCTTTCGGATCCTTGCAAAGAGTCGTGACTCTCTTTCTTCTCCTCTGATCTATGGTTGATTGTAAAGGATCCAGAAAATTAACTAGATTGTTTCGAACGGCTCTCATCCTTTCTCCTGTCGCCAGAACGTCGTCGCGTTTTATTTTCCGTAGTATATGCATCGTATATATTAACATCTCGTGAACCCTTTAAATAGTTAAAGTTTATGAAATAAACTTTTTACAATTTAAAGTTTATTTAAATCCACAACTACTGTCAAAGTAGCGTATCTCTTGAATCCAATGATGATAATTGGATTATAATTTGTCGTTTTCTTTTTATTCGAAAAACATTTTGCGTTGATTTACGTTGTGTTTTTTTTTTTGTAAAATGTACAAACTTTTTTATAGATATGTTATATTCATTACTAATTATAAAACATTTGCATTAAACTTAAACAGTTTAGAAATTAAATTCCTATTAAATTTTCATTGATAAAGTATCAATGTAAATATCAAGTTTCCGATTATAATTTATGATATGTCAGCCGTATGCAAACTTAGTCACCTAAACATTGAATTGGGACGTTAACGCGCGCTGAAAGTTCTTTCCACACGATTACGTCTGCATTGATAGCTTTGGTCGGTCGGTCGATCGATCGATCGATCGATCGTTCGTTCGTTTGGTTACTATTATCCTCTTCCTCGGTAGCACATTTATCGTGAATAAAAATTCGATTGTGCGTCCGTATCCACCATACGAAATTTATGACAGGGAGAACGCTCTTTCACGCTACGGCAGCAATTTACAATAATTGCAACACCATATATACATTGAAGAGAGCCTCGTAAACAGTAAACATTCCCAACGTAAACAGTCTCCATGCGGTACCCGTCAGGACGACGAAGGCGAAAAAGTACAGCAAAACAAAGGGAAGGAATGAGAAAGAGGATATAAGGGGGGATCACATCAGGATTCAGAGAAGAAGGGGAGGAAGAGAGAGAGAGAGAGAGAGAGAGAGAGAGAGAGAGAGAGAGAGTGAGTGAGAAGCTAGGATAGGAAAGAGGAAGCTTTCTTTCTCCTTCGAGAGAGCGGCTACATATCGAAGGAGACAGAAAAATCAGGCAACAAAGAACAACACCGACGTTACTGAATATTGTATTCACCGCGCTGTCGTCGTTGCTGGCAGGTGAGTCTGCACCATGTATGAAAACCGGAGTTCGTCGTAAAGTCTGCCTAACAGGTCCTGTTTGGTAGGAAACAATGTACATGTATTATAGACGCATCTACATATATGTATGCATACTATAGAGCTTTGTGAGAAACGTAATGATCAAGTTATACGCAGAATTAAGGGAAATTACTGTGCTGCGTAAAAAGCTTCGTAAAGTATCAAAGTAACACGAATATTTTAACACGGGAACACAGCACACCATCTTGTGATGGCGGCAATATTGCTGTCACATGTATTGCTCAATGTGACATCTAGAAATACGATGTCTCGACGGAATAGATAAAGATGGCTTCGATTTCATAAAACAGGTTTTTACTATTGGATCTACTTTCTCCTTTTTCTTACTCTTTATACACTTACTTTTTTCACTGCGAGAAAAGGAAATTAAAATAATTCAGAATATTTAATTCTAAATTATGTTATCTTAATTTAAATTAATACTTATTACGGAGTAAATGAACACTAATAAACATTTGTAATATACACTTGTAATAATTTGTATCGCATTAATGGTAAATACGATAAAGTTTATAAAATAATGTAAGATACTTGTATTTTATTGTATATTTTCGTGAAGTGAAACTTTCGTGTATGCGTGTGTGTGTGTGTGTGTGTGTGTGTGTGTGTGTGTGTGTGTGTGTGTGTATGAATTTACCGTCTAAAAAATTCTCAATTTCTATACAAGCAATGTAAAGATTGCAAAAAATTGAGATTTGTTAGTGAAGAGACGATATGGAATGACATAAAAGAATGAATACATTTTTAATTATAGATATCTATCTTTCCGTTAATGAGTTTTACGCGAAGATTGGACGAAACTAATTGGTTTAATTATAAGATTCAATTTCAATTATTTTATCCATCTTTAATGATAGATTGAACGAACATTAAAGAGAGCTTTGCGTTCTTTCTCTTTCATTATATAAATATCAGTACATTATTAAAATCTATCTAATGTTAATTACATGTCATCGTGTTTACTATACACGAATATGCTTTTATATATTATTTAATTGACGTAATATTACTTAATATTACTTAATATTACTTAATTGACACTGTTCAATGAAGAAGTAATGATTAATACTTTTCGCTCCGACATCATGCACTCGCTGACAAAGAAAGAAAAGGAGAGGAAAAGTTCACCAAAGTTGGATGAGAAGCTCTCGAGCGTACGATAATTAATTGTACGGCCAGTATCAAGATAATGATTGCTAATTAACCCGCACAAGGAAGCGATATGGTGATCGGTAAGAATCGTAAGCTGACAAAAGGAAGAAAAAAGTAACAGTTAAGTACAATGCAGAGAGAAGGCTTTAAACGATTGCAATTTTCCCCGCTTTACGAGCTTTATGAGATATAACGATTAAATGTGGAAAGAAAAGTAATATTATTTAAAAGCTATATAGTGTCGAAATATTTGAAAAGCAACATAAAAATAATATCAATCTAAATTTGCAAATTACAAACATTTAATAGAATATAAAAAAAGTTTGTTATAATTACTTATAACAAATTTTTGTTATAATGACTTATATATATAATTATATAATTCGCATTAATTTACTAAAATATTATGTATTATAAATAATTATGAATAAATATTGTCATATTATTGTGTACTTATGTTGTTGGCCATATTTTTAAACCTTTTAACATAAATTTTCTTTTAACTTTATTTCTATTCCAGTTAATATTCTGATATCGATGATATCGATGAAGAAGAGTTTTTCACTCAGAATGATTGATTTATTTTCATGTAGCATTCAGATGTACGCTCGCGTCCAACATTTTCCGAGTTTCAATAGCTTATTTATAATAGATTACAAAATACTTAATCATGCAATTCTGCATTGCGAATACAAGGATTTCTCAATTGTATTCTTGAGGAACTACATTTCTTTTAATACAGTGTCGCTCTTTAAATGTACGTTAGTCACGAACGATGATTCGATGATTTCAATGAATTCACAAAAACAGATAAAAAGGCATACATTAAAAAATAGTTTTAATCAATATAGGTTTTTTATTGCATTAGATATTTCAAAAAGATATTTCAAAAAATTCCAAAAACTTTTATGTATTGTTAAAAGAAACTTTTTCAAGGGCCAATGATCAAATAATACTCTTTTTGATGAACCTCTTGGATCATTAAGTATTACATTTAAAGATGTATGATATTTTAATATAACAAAATTATGAAAAAAATTACAGATTATTCTAAATCATATTAAAAAATAATACAAATTTGAAAACGGTTTACTATCTAGATCATAAGTTATTTTAATAAATAGTAATATTTTTTTAATCCGTGTTCTAATAAAAATATATGGAAATGTATTAAAATAAATGACACGTACAAAAATCTCAACTTTTTAATATAAGTATGTTATGTATTGTATTTTAAGTATGTGTATATATATGTATTTTATTTTGTTAAGATTATTTCTGTAAAGTTATATTGCAATGCATGAATTAGTTCAGTAAATAAACAAAATATTTATTTATTCTATATTTTTGTAACTAATCAGTGAATCGCAATGAAATTTTGCATAAGTTATTTTGAATATTCAAAGAACTCAAAAAAAAAACTTAGATTTTTGTTATCATTTTTTTTTAAATTTCAATTTGTAATAATAAAGTAAAAAAAAAGTAATAATAAATAAAATAAATAAACAATAAAAATGTATTGTTTAATAACGGATTTTGAACACAACACATATATATATATATATATATATAGAGAGAGAGTTTGTTTAAAGTATAAATATTAACAATACGTAAAAATGACGTCCATCCATACATCCTTAATTGCCATGCTTGCAGTTTTTTACAAAATATAGAAAAAAATATTCAAGATACGACATTTCACTATATCTTCACATTACAATTGACGAACATTATAAAAATTTTATTGTGTACATATCTTTACATTAATTATTTTTCATTTTTCAACATTTTTCAAAAATGATTTTTTATTTGATCTTTACAAAAATGTTTTTCAATGTATTAAGAAAAAAATGTATGCATATTAGTAAAAATAGTATTCTTCTTAAATTTTATGGAAAATTTCATATGCATATTTTAATAAAACTTTAATTAAAAATTAATGAAATTTACAATTTTAGACACTTATATGGTTTTAATGAAATGATACCATGTGAAATTATATAAACTTATTCTCGCAAATTGGCTATTAAATTTATATAAAAATACAGATAATCTGTATCGGTACAAATAGCGCCATACTGTCTGTGTCGATCGACTAACGATAAGACTACGAAGCGATGCAACAATATGCACCAGCTTCTTCACGTATACATTTATATGTGTATATATGTATATGCCGTCGGCTAAATGCACACAAGGCTCATATATTTACGCTGCTGTGATTACGTGAAATTTAAACACATGATGTGAATAGTGAATCTATGTTGATTTATTTGTCATAATTATGTTCAATTTGCACATCATCACCTTGAATCGGATATTATTAGGCACTATATGTGCTGGCACGGTATAACAATCTTAACATTCCAATATCACATTATAATGATATTTATATATGCATTATCGAACAGATTTAATCTTACAAATTCATATTGAAAATGCAGCCTTTATGGAGTCGCGTATACATGCGCGCTAAACTTCCTAATCGCGTGCTGAGATCGTAATCTATTATATTTCCGTGCAATGGCAGTAGTAGCAGCAGCAACAACAACAATAGGAACAGAGGTAGCAGCAGCAGCAGCAGCAGCAGCAGCATAATACAGTGATTATGAACAACGAAGTTTATAGGAGAACAGTAGAACTCCTTTTATCGTCCGCTGCATCATCTCTTACCTCCTTCCTCTTGTTATTTTGTAATCATCTCATATCATTTTCTTGCTCACCTGCATCTCTCTTCTTAGTAGCTGTCAGTGACATGGCACACTACATATAAATATATACCTACATACGTGCACGCTTGCGTACATACGAATGAATGCTCATGTAATTCAATCCTCATCTGGAGATTCAATCCTGATCTTGCAATACCAGACATAGCTTCAACGATAGTGCTCTTTTCTGTTTTCTGATACTTTTCTTTTAATCTTTGTAATACTTACTCGTTTATCTCTTCTTCCGTTTTCGAGTATATATGGATATTATATCGATGTCTTTCATATTTCGTCGCATGGATATTCTTTCAAGTCTTCGTTCTTTCTAAGTAACGAGAATACCTCTGAATATATCTTCAGCGTGCAGCTTTCAACGTCACTTATTGATAGTTCTTTTCCGTTCTCGCAGAATAATATGATGATACTAATATTCTTGAGACTTCTACGGGTCTTTTCTATATAAAGATTATACGTTTCGCGGATTTTTTCTGTGTCCAGATCCATTCTTGGAATGCCAACATTTCGTGAATCTTGCAGTTCACTTCATCAGGGCGAGGAGCAGCCTAAAACTTCATCAGGTTGCTCCTCGCTCTGATGAAATGCAAGGTTCACGAAACGTTGGCATTCCAAGAATGGATCTGGATACGGAAGAAATCTGCGAAACGCATAATCTTTATAATAATATGGTACTGTTCATTCGTACTTTGGAATATTGGAAGAAAAATCATCGAAATCTATAATACCTTTGCTCAGAACGATGATCAGAATTTATGACTACTCGCAAATACGTATTACATACGTTTTTAAACGAGAAAAAATACAAATTTGACAGATTGTGTTATTTATTACAAGATACTTCATGTTTGACGAGATATTCACTATTGAGAGATGTAGATAATTCTCTCTAATGTAGGTTTACAATAAATATTTTATTATTCTTTACATCTTGAGAAAGAAAAGGATGACTGAGCAAGTTATTCTTTTCTTTTTCTAGAAAGAATTTAAGTTTATTGTTTTATATATTTATGAAGTTTCAATTGTTTAAAATTAGACAATGTTACTTTAGACAGTATTACTTTAAATTATTATTACTTCTCGAATATATACTTTTTATTCACAGAATTTAATCAATCCATTAATTCAATAGATATTTATATACTTTTATAACAAACATACTTTTATCAAGATTTTTTCTTCAGTTCTTATTTTTTTATTAAAAATGATTAGCAGCACTTTAAAGTTACAGAGTTGTTTCATATAAAAATGTAGCTTTTTTTCATGAATTCTTGGAAATTTCTTAACAAAAAGAATAATATTCTTTCAGAATATTCGCATTTGCTATCATATCCGTATATTATCTCGAAATTTTGTTCGCGTAATTTTCTCAGAGATAACTATATCATATTATGTGCAGTATATTCCATTATATTCTTTTTTAAGTTTTTTTTTATTTTTGATGACACATGAAATATTAAAGCGCGTTGTCATGAGAGTGCAATATTACCGCCACATAAACAATAATGTTGGACGAATATTCATCACAAACAATATCTGCAGGCTGTAATTTTTATATTCATTAAGATGAGATACAATAAAGATTCTTTTGTGTGTGAAAATTTCTTTATTTAATTTAATTTAATTTTTAAAAAGTCATCAAATTAGCCATTCATGTACAGAATAAATCAAATGAAAGATTGTTGTAAAATGCTGGTGGGCTTATATAAATAATATTATATGTTAATTAAAGTTATTATTTTCGTTCTAAAGCATTGCAAATTATGATAGTAATAATCCGTAGCGGATTGATTTTTATTACATCGTTATTAAAATCATGATATCCCAAATTATACGAAATGAACTATAGCATTGGACGATTTAATCTGATTTTGTAGAAGCCGTGAGTTATATTTTAATCAGTGAACCTCTGCAATCCAGCAATCGATGATTAAATTACTAAGTGTAAATTATAATGTTTCACGTATTATCACTGTATGTACATCTGTGTGCTATTTTAACGAAGCGTTGGCTTACATTTACATTTACATTTTAAATCTTTTTTTGTTAATATTCTTCAATTCTTTTTATCTCATAGTGATCTATTAATATCTTTTATATTATTTGCTATTTAATATTTAACGTGTATGTAGAAATGTACAAATAAAAAATTTACTTAAATTTATTAAGCAAATTTTGACTTAACAAGATTGTCAAAGATCTTTTCGCGGAATATACATCAAAAATAATCGAGGATGGAAGACCTTCATGCGCAAGACTTTCTCACCACATCAGAGGCAATGTGTTTCGCTTCAATGTAAGGATAGTATATACGAAAATCTTCCAATGTTTTGCCTGAATGAAGAAGAAATAAACAAATCGTGGCTTGGTAAGTTTAGTTGCAGATTCTACTGAATACGGTTAATTTTAGACCACTATTACACATACGCTGTATATACCTTTCATACTAATTTATATAAGATTTATAATAAGATTAAAAATAATTCTGAATAATCTATTTTACATTAAGATAGTATTGTCAAAGTTTCATTAACAATAAAAATACTTAAGTAAAAAATATTTAAGTATCTACTATATAATAAAAGCGGAATATTTTATACGTGATTCATAGTCGTATGACTCGTTCTAATTATTGTATAAAATATTGTTTAAAATATAAAAATAATACAAAGAGATTGAATGAAAGCTGTTTGTTGTACAAACACAATCAACACAAATTTAAAAACAAAAATTTAGACGAACATTGACGCAATGAAATTCCAGCAACCATTAAGTCATTTTTCCGCACATAGTTCGAAAGCAAGAACACTCGCCATTCGCGGCTTTGTATTTCCAGAGTAGTTCCTTCTGGATCGGTCAGTGATAAATGGCCGTAGTACGTTCATTTCCTTACGATGCATAGCGAACAAGGAATGTCAGGAACAGCATCTCGGTCAAGATATAAGATCAGTACCGTGTGAATATGGCAAATTGATTTACAATAATTCACACTTCATTTATGCTCCTATGAATCACGAGTAAAATTCTTCTTCTTTTTCATGGATGGTTTTAATTATTTATATTTACATAATATGATGTAAATTTCTGTTCTTTTTTGAAAATTTTATTGCACAATTGGAAAGATGAAGAATAGATTCCCTAGTATTTTACATAAGATTACATAACGATTTATCAAACATCGTAAATAAAATTATTAATTTTTTGAAACTCAACAATTAGCAATAATGATTAAATATTTATTAAACATAAAGTACCATCTCATTCATAACATATTATGTAAATTTCGACGTTGTTGTCAAAAATGGATGATAAATGCTTCAGAATTTAAAAGACTAGAATAACTTATATTGAATGATGTCATACTTGAAAGGGAAAATAATAAAATTAAACAATTAATACATAAAATTTGAATCGTGATTGAGACATGGAAAATTGTAAATTCGAACTTGCTAAAGATAATCGTGATATAAGACATGAAAGCGCGTTATCATCAGATCAAATTGGAAATTAAACGCTCTCTAATTTTTGAAATTTTCATAATGAACAATCCATTTCTGATGATATAGGATATCTCCGTGCTTTGAGTTCTTACTTCTTATTTGTATTTAGGTATAATCGCTGCACAATTATCAATAGAAAATTAATTCAATAAAACATTTAATTAAGTATTAATTTAAGTAATGTGTTAATATATAATTTAGCAATAAAAAATAACACACACACATAACAGGAAAACTATACGTAAAACAAAATTTTTCATTAAATTCAAGATTTAATCAATTCTCATATGCATGAATTATTCGACGATCATAAACTATTCAGATATATTCTACATGAATTAACTTTAAAAATTTGTTACTTTACATTTCAGATGTTATAGCCATATTTAAGCCAAAACCAAGTAATTTTATTACGATTTAACTGATTATCAACTAGTTGCAAACTGCAAAATAATTATTTAGAATGTAAATTAATTTCGTCACGCCTTGATTATTTACATACTATTCAAATATTATAAATATAAAATAATTGTAACTTTGTAATTTTGAATATATATATATATATATTGAACATATATATAATTGTCTTTTTGATTATTAAAATAATTTGATAGAGCTCTTATTTAATTCTTGTAAATATAAATTTGTGTTCATTGATGCAAATAAAGAAATTTACATATCAAGAATTAATTCCTTTTTATTAATTGCAATGTCTGTTGATTAAAAAGTTAATGACAATTAACAAGTTAATGAATATAACATATGTAGATATAATGTTCAATTTTACTGTTATTAATCACTATGATTTATTACAAATTATGTAAGCGATAATTGTGTTAAAGCTATGGCATTTGATATATGTACTACTAAATGTATTATGAATATTATAATCTATGAAAGCTAATCTTATTATATATAACTTACTTTTCAATTATATTTTTAAATATTTACGAATGATTCATGATTATGACTGTTTATGATGAATTTAACATCTCATGTATCCCTTCATTTTGCTGCACCGCTTCTTTATTAAACACATATTTGATACATTTCAAAAGCTGAATATTTGCGCATCATCTTTGTCAAGCGCTGTAGAAAATATGCGCATATGATATATAGTATGAAACTTTTCATCTGATGTGAAGCGGCATATATACTGTTGCATTTGATTGAAAATGGTACAAATGTAAATAGTATTCGTGGAATTATTTATATCTTTTCCAATGGCAATGAATGTCGTACTAATACAACATGTCTAATCGCAAATTGTCGTCAAGTGGAAACTGGTTACTTACAAACAGAACATGAACATGCTGCAACGCCCAACTGCGATAATTTTTAACGACGTGCTAGGAATTTCAAATTAACATATTATTTTATATTTTATGTAATAATTCATATATCTCTCGTTTATTTAACATTAACATTATGTTAATCTTAATCTTGAATTTGAATTAATCACTCATTAAATCTTTGAAAATATTCATGCTTTATATATTGATATTACAAAATTATACATAAGAGATAATTTTTTTCTATACTCTCTGCATTTTTTCGTCCAAAAGATTTGATTATGAGAAGAGGGTTCCACGGGTCGATAAGAAGTAAAGGCTTTACTGTTTCTGATAAGGACTTTAGATAACTACTCAAGATTCCGTGAATCAATTCATTGAGAAGACAAAAATATTATTCATAATTCTTTATCTGTGTTGAAAATGGCATCTTTTAAACATATGATTTAACGTAAATTTTTAATTAGTTGTGTTTCTGAAGAAAGGGGAAGAAATCGAGTGGAAAAAAATATTCATTTTTTTACAAAGTCTATATAAAAATTTTATTTGTCAAAGAAGTATATTAAAGTAAATAGAGTACGAAGTATATTTACAAAATAAAAAATTAATGAGTAAAATTTCATATGTTTCCCGTATGTTTTACATTTCTTTCTGTACAAATCTGTTGTTAATAGTAAAAATTAAAAAATAAATTAAGTTATTAAAAGTTTTTCTTCAATGCATGAAATTTTATATTTCATTTAGACTAAATCTTTAGCTATTAGCTATATGAATTGCAAACGGCTATCTCATATTCTATCATCATTTAAAAAAGATAAAAAATTATTTTTCAAAAAAATCGCATAAAATAGGTGAAGAAATAAATTTCTTTAAAAATTTTCCTTCGTTATAATGAGATGCAAAAAAGGTACTCAGTCGAGTTCTTTAAACCTCAAGGCAAAAAGGGACAATTAGTAATTTAAATTTCGCTCATTAATGTGTGATTTGTGTACAACTTACGCTATGCTATTAAGCGAACGAAACTAACCGCCACAGATGCATTTATTCAAATGTGCGTTATCGTGCATCTAATTAATGGGCCTAATTAAAAAATAAAATTCTTCGCGTTAATGCACCTACATATAATAATACGAATCAATGGCAAACAAATCATTTTTGTATTGTATGTATAAGCAGATGTTACCGAAACAAAATGTTCTTGAAAAACGAGACTAACTATTAATTTGCATTTAAAAAGTTTCTAACGGATTCTGATAAACAAACATTAAAGATTCAATTCAATATCAATTTTAATCATTTATTCCATACGTTTTCTGCGTTTGATTAAATTTGATTGATTAAAACCAATCATTAATCAACTCAATATTAAGTGCCCGCGCAAATATGTGATTCTATACGACACATGGGATCACGATAAAACATTAATTAACAAAGATAGTAGCACGCGACACTTGACGCGGAGTCATACATGCGCACGTCAGCAACATCTTGTGAATGTGAGAACATGTCGACGATGTCTGATGCTGCAATGCGATGTATAAAATACTGCGTCAATTAAATTAATCACGTCATTACCATTTAGAATGCACACGCGTCTAAATTTTATATGAATTAAGCTAGCGCACCGACAATGAATCATTACCAAGCAATCATTTTCTTTATAAATACTTTATACCGAATAAACGTCATCAAGTTGCCTAAGACAGGAAAATATGTATATGATAATAGTATTTGATCAGAGAGAGAGAGAGAGAGAGAGAGAGAGAGAGAGAGAGAGAGAGAGAGAGACGTACATTCGTTTTCATATATTTGATTTATAAAAGGGAGAATTCTTAGAATGCGCAAGTTGCGGATTATTTCGGTCATAGGCTGGTATAATTATATTTTTTATTTGTTATTTGGAGATTATATTACACATGAGATATTTTAATTCGTAATTTTTAATGTGTGCAAGGTTATGTGTACGTAACTTATACGTTACGCTCAAATACACACTTAGAATAAAAACGATTAGTAATATTTTACGAAAATAGTATCAAGTTATAAACACTATTAAAACGTATTAAAATAAAATTTTAATTACTTTTAAATACTTCGATTATATCTTTAAAAAAGTTTATACTAGTAAAATAAAAGATTTTATTTTACCATTATAAACTTTCTTGAAGACATAATCGAAATATTCAGAAGTAATTACAAGTACTTTTCTACTCGTATCTTAATGATTATCTCGATGACATTCAAAATGGTACATATATATTCGGAATACGCAATAAAAGATGCGAAAGGTTGAATACATATTACATATGGTGTGCCTAAATCACTTATACAAGGTAAATCAATAGTCATTAGCAGTGAATTTGTTTGCACATTACTCAATGGCTGTGACTTCTTTTGCCCGCTTGCTCATTCCAGAAACTAGGACCGACTATCTATCCGATTTCGCAATATCCTTGAATTTTTGACACATACATTGCAAATATTTTTAATGTTATGCTTTTAACGTGCCGGCATTGTTCGTATGTCTTTTATTTAAGATAAAGTAATAAAATAATAATCAACAAGTTGTCTTTACGTCGGAAAATCCCCAATTAACACGGCTTTCTTATTCTACAAACACTTCATTTATTCCGAGAATTATCTTTCTTTCCATTTTTCATTCCTTTGATCAAAATTAATCAAAGAAAAATGAACTGATATGAAAACTAATTGGTAGACCTTTTTTTTTTAAAAAGGAACTGTAAGAAGTACTTAAGGAAAGCTTCGAATAATGTTCAATGTATTAAAAATTTTATCAGAATTGATTTATGATTTTTAGTATAGTATTTTAATATAGTATTTTAGTATATAGTATTTTAGTATAGTATTTTAATTTTAACTTTAAAATTAAAATTTATGTTAAAATCTACTTAAAAATTGAACAAATAAAAATATAAATAATATCATAAATTAATAGGATATAACTATATCTATAATAATTAATTCTTGAGGCAATTATTATGTGCAAATGATATATATTTGTGCATGAATTGTTCACTTAGGCACAATTAATTTAATCGGTTTGATAGTAACATAAGATTTATAGAATATAGCTCCATTAAATAATATCGGTGCAATAGCATGAGCGTTAAAAATTTCAGAATTTGATTTGCCCCAAGTAACTTTTTAAAGTTGTAGATCGGATGAGAATTATAGGTATATTTGCGATGCGATAACGGATAGAAATTAATTCACTTATTTACTCACGCTGATGCAATTCATATGAAAATTTAATTTAATGATGTTGTAAGAATAATTTCAATAACTGCTCCATTGGATTGCTTGCCATTAATGTTAGCTGCGTGCGGCAAAAGAAAAATATTACAAACATTTTCAAACAGAATGAAAGATACATTTATATTCGCGATATTACCGTAAGTAAGTAGAAATTGCAGCGCGAATGTTGTCTAGAAGAACAGTGTGGCTACTGTATGTAGCAAATAGGTAATAGGCAGAAGCATTTTCGCTAATGCACCAAGTATACAAGAATCTGGCACCCGTTACTACAAGATAAAGATTTCTTCATGTTTTCACCATCGCGACCACGCAAGTGATCACAGACATTAACAACGCGTATGATCTATCATTTCAATTTATAATTCTATTTATTGCTATTTATGAGTTTCTTTCATTAGAAAATTGAAATTATTTATTGGGTCGAAGAATATTATTGGCTTAAAACATCTATATAATCTCTTTTTGTCCTTCTAAAACTATTATAAATCGTAACTCAAATGTTTCGTTGTCCCATGCTCTGCACTCATCGTTATTTATTATTACGAAATTTTAAATTCTATGGTTTTTGCAACGGGATTGATTATCGTGCTCGATAACATATTACGCAATTTTAAAAAGTATAATTTTATACATCAGAGGTGTCATAAAACTTAGAAATTTAAATTGATATCAAATATTCTGCAAATATAATCGCCGGACAGTGCGACATTCACAGTCCCTATATTTGATCCACCGCGCCGACGTATGCTGATTCTATTACAGATTAGAGTGCGATGGTATCTACTTGCAATCGTGCGATTCGATGATCGTTATCACGCACAAGATACGCATTACATCGTGATTTCCATGATGTGGTAGAAACTGGAAACTAAAAATTGCAAACCCTATTATCCTCTAGCAAGGGCATCGTTGTCGGGTAGACACAACCCTGCAATCTTGCAACATCCATCTTGATACCTTTTGACGTTGATCAAAAAGGCCGGCAGGCTGATAACTTTCGATAACTTAACTTTCGATAACTGAACAATAAATTTTTTAAAAATTACAATTTACTTTTCTTGCAAGATATGATCTTTTAGTTACTAATATTAGTATGTACTATACACATACTAATATGACTTTATTATTTCGACTTCGTATAAATTTTTTCATAATAAGATCTATAAAATTTGTGAGACTGGCAATATATTTTTTATGTTGCATATTTTATTCATTATTTTCCTTCATCTTACATTTATGATGCATCAAATAAACGGTAAATAAATTACATGCGATATACAATAATATCTAATGAATTTCTAAAATAATAGAATACGGTTATCAGAAAGATTTCTATTTACTTCATAATTGAGCAAAATTGCATATTTTAATAATACAATAATCTATACAAACGAATATATTGTCTCATGATAAAAGAATTAGAAGTGAAAAAGGATTTATTAATTCTTCATTGTATCCTGCTTCTACAATATTTGTTTCTAATTTTTTAGTATTATAAAACATGTAATATGTCGTCCGCGCGATTTTTAGATGCAAAAAAGAGAACTTGGTTATCATATTATTCAATTTCAGCTGGTATTCCCTCACAACTTTTTTTAGGGCAATTTTATTTTTAAGAACGTATCAATTGTTCAAAATATTTCGTAATCTTCGAACTGACTTATGGCACAGCAATATAAGTATAAGTGAGTCAACAGTTTAAAAAACATATAATGCAAACAATTAATCTTATGAAAAGTATCAACTTTTGTAAATTCTCAGCTTTCAGTTATTTATATATAAATTTCATTTTACTATTTTCTTTTTGCTATCAGCAATTATTTTTCAATTTTTTATTATAAGGAAATTATTTTAAAAGATAAAATATGATGAAGTGATAATTAGAAAGTTTACTCTTAGTCTTGTCAAAAACATACTGTATAATTTTATAAGTGTAATGTATATTGTAATAAAGTACTACAACACATATTTTCTTTCTATAAAATAAGTATTGTAATAAAGATATGAATAAACTTGCAAATCCAAAAGAATATAAATAAGAAAATAATCTACGACTCCGATATATGCATGTGACATGAAAACGCGTATGAAAAAAATTCCATTCTCCAATTGTTTTTCATGTTGCAGCGAGAAATCTCATTACTATGAAGAATCAAGTTTAATTTAGATAAGTTGCTATAGAATATACATATATGTGTATACGCGAAACAATGTACTCGGTGTCCTCGGTGTCGTATAGCATCATACATATAAAAAAATTAAAAAAAAAAATTACAGCGAAATTACACCAAATATACCAGTGTTGCGAAATCTTTATCGGATGTTCATGGTTTACAGAGAATCAAGGAGCTACGTATCTCATTGAAGTATTCGAAGAATGCCGAGCAAATCTTTGGTTTTCTCCGAAATAGATACAAATACGATGCGGAGGTGTGAGAAACCGAACCTACAATATATACGCTAGTATAAGCACAATGAATTCGAAAAAATTATTTACTCTAAAATGATTTACTCATCTATCGAAGCGCGAACACCCGATATATGACATCAACGATCACAATGATGTTTCGATTCACGGGGAAAATGCACGTGAGGGATTATTGTAATAAGATCTTTAGAATACCTCGGCAAACAGATTTTACTGCCCTACTTTTATATTCTGTAAATAGGTACTGATTGAAGGGACATCTGCCAATTATGTACCTGTAAAAAAAAGTCTATGAAAAAAATAATTTTATAATGGATCAAAATAGTAGAATCATATTGAGTTTTATTCTAATTACTTTAATTTATTTATTGAGTAAACGGTTGTTTCATTTAACGTGTTTTATTTAGTTTTATACAAATATATATGTACTTGCACTGTATGACAATAGGACATGTCAAAAGATATTTGTAATAATTATTTGAAGTGGCTCTCTCATAAACACGCACGCAAGCACGCACACGAGACATATTTTGAGTACATGTTTCTTATTTCTAATATAAGATAAACTCATTCTTTGTTTATCGAACAAAATTAAATGATTTTACTACTGCGTCTAATTGCATCATATAAAATGTTCTGGCGTTCCAAATATTTTGAAATAAATATTATTTATTCGTAAATATATATATATATAATTAACATTTCTAGATTTTGACATTTTGACATTTTTACATTGCAATTCAGATATTATAGGAAATTGTTTAGTACAAGATATGTGAGAAAGATAAATTATAAATTCTTTATATTTCTTTGAAATATATGTTTTCAATATTAACTACCCTAGTATCTCTATGTGATTGTTTAAGGTGCAAGTTAAATTATACTGAAATTTATAGGCTAAATTTATAAGTTAAATTAACAATAAGAATAATAATGTAAAGAAAGATGGATCAAATTATTAAAGTTTAGTCTAAACGATAAAAGCTTTCTTATAGTCTTCTTACATTTTTTGATGCTGAATCATTTGTAAATATTTATATCAAACTGATCAGATAGAAATATAATAACATATTAAAAAAGTAACACATTAAAAGTAGTACAATTTCAAAATTTGATCTTTGTAATTTTCAATATTTTTCTATTAGTTTAGCTTGAAATCAGCACATTAAAAAACGAAAGAAACATATACATAAGAATGATTCTGTTGTTTAAACTACATATCTTATTCAATGTCTTGATCAATGAACAAAACTAAGTAATTTCTGTTTTCAACTTTTCATTACAATCATATTATAAATAAATAATACCTACGGAAATAATTTTCTTGAATCTGCAACATTGAAATATGAAGATTTTGTACGTTGATATCTGTCAATATTACTGCTTCATTCATCTAATACCTCGTCTAAAAGTTAGACAGATATTGATCGTGGCAGTTATTTTCACATTTTTAGCCGCTCATCCCGTGAGAGAGACCATTCTCTTCTAAAATAGAAGAACGCTTTCGCTCATGTGGATCAAGGTATCAGTAGACAGTAGAGGAGGCGGCATCGAGAAAGCGACGTCGAAATGGTAGGGGACGAACAAGTGAGACGGAAAGAATAGCCGAATGAGCGCGACGAGAGAAGAATGAGCTTGGAAAAGCGCAAGAGAGTCAGCGCGGCGCGCTCGATAGACAGGAAGAGGAGAATGTTATTATGAGAAGGCGAGAACACGGTGGCGTCCAATGTCGGTGCAACGAAGATGCCGTGTCAGAACGGAGCAACAGAGTGCGACGTTTCAGGCCTTCGTACTACCAGGAGAACATGCATCGTAGACACGTCGCAGACGAAGGGCATTCTGTCGCTCTTGGCAAGTGGGAAAAAGATGAGAGAAGACGACGAGGAAAGAACGAAAGTATCGGAAAGAGAGGATGACCTGAGAAAAGTGGGAGACGTAGACAAAAAAGAAAGAGAGGGGAGAGAGAGAGAGAGAGAGAGAGAGAGAGAGAGAGAGAGAGAGAGAGAGAGAGAGAGAGAGAGCGAGAGCGAAGGAAGCTCACTGACACGGTCACGGACGTGAGGCACGACGGAGAATAGCATCTGGGCGCAACAGGTTGCCTTGGTGCTTATTCCGACAAGGGATGCGATCTGGAGAAACTTGACGATGATGCCATGATATACGCGAATGTGAAATAATACAACGAATTTGAATTGGTTCTGGAATACAGGATAATCCAAGAAAGCGATGAGAAAAATAATAATTCCTGTTTTATTTTACAAGATGTTCTATGTGATAGGATAGAGATGATTCTTCTCGATTGTACTGAATTAATTTTGTCATTGTCGTATCTTAATTAGAATATTATATGTTATATGTTTCGCATCGTTATTGAGAATAAATCCTTGAACATATTTTTATTTTGTTATCATTTCTTTTTTCTTTCTTTTCTTGTTTGATTCCTTTTCTTTATTTTGAAATATTAAATTTTATTATAATATATGTCACATCAAAAACTAGATTTGTTAAATTAACAAATATTACGTTTCAATAGATGTATTTAGATATACAAAATTCTCATAAATTCCTAGTGATTAATTTAATGATGATACATTGCTAAGTATGCAAATTATTAACATTTCATTTTAAACCAAAGATAAAAGTTATATGACAAAATATGAATATATATATATATTAGTGAAAATTACTTTGTCAGATCCTTTTCGGGCTCGCTAAACATAATCGTAAAGATTATACAGCTTATCGGTATGTTCACAGTCACGAGTAATTTAAATTATGTTTCTGCGCGTTTGCCGACGATGACCAACAATAAAATTTTTGCCGATCGATTTTTCTGGCAAGTTAACAACATAAAACCTGCGGTATCAATTCGTTACGGTTCATTCGCGCCATACGATCCGCTCAATAGATGTGGTTAAATACTTCTACAAACGAACTATACCGATGATTGAGGTTTATGGTAACAAAAGTTACCATAAAGAGTCAGATACCATGTTTTTTTCTTCCCGGTCGTATATTATTATCGTGCTTTTCGCGCGCAATTTCATCCGCAAAGGACCAAAGAGTCCGCTAATTTCGTCCTGCTCAATTTTACGTATCACGATCGTACTTAGCCTGATGAATGATCCTCATTGATTGCAAGTTATTATGTCCGTCAATGAGAAAAGACTCGCAGGTCTTATTGTATTCTCAAGAACAAATATATCTTATAACAACAACTGGTTGTGAGTATGAGAGAGAGATAGATCTATATGAAGGTAATCTATTACATTGACAACGCAAATTTAATGGATTACTCGTACTTCCAAAGACTACTTACGTACGTACGCGCATATAGATGCCAATTTGTCTGTCGTTAAATACTTTCTCATTAAATCGTGATCGGAAAAAGACTGCTTTTCCAATATAAAAAGACTCGATTTTTTCATCTTCCTTGAGAGTTTTGTTTTTTATTTACCTATAACATTGCCTGTCCATCATATAAGAGTTATACGCGCGACTTCCTCTCATATCTTTTCTTATATCTTTCTATATGTACGTGATGCGCACGAGTGCAGAAGGGTTATCCTCCCTCTTATCCCTATCATGATATTTTATCGATTACAGTCGTTCTCTTACGATATAACCGGTACTTTTTTTCTTTCCGCTCTGGAGTTTTTTCTTATCTCATCCTGTGAGGATGAACGGAGAAGAAAAGAAATTGCGCATGCTTTCCTTGCTTGGCCTTTCTCTCTTGTTCCTTATTTACTCGATCTCTTCTTTTCAATCTCTTCTGCTCCTTTTGCTCCATAAAATGTACTTTTGTCGAAACACTTGAGCAGATTTCGTAATTATCGTGAGCAAATGCTTCGGGGAATCATATCTTTGTATTCTACTTCTAGAATGATTGATACTCACATATAATTACTGAGTGCAAGTTATTATTACGCTTAATATTATTAGCGGAAAAGACGATGTTTATGATAATCTTCATGAGATATTGATTAATGAGACATTTTCCACCCGTTGATCATTAAGAATATTAAAAATTTTCGGACTGATTGCGATAGTCTGCTCTTAGAAGAATAATTTTACACTCATGATAATACTTTGTGCGGCAGTGTCGCATAGAAAAACAGCTCGCTATGACTTCAAATACGAAATCAATTATAAAATTCCACGTAAAGCCCTCTCTATTAAATGGCATTCCACTATGGTCGAAAGTCGAATCAAGTTTGTTACGGATGAGGAATGATACAATTACTTCAAGTATTCATCCGATCAAAATTCTGAGAATAAATTAACATTTTTTATTACTCAAAATTTATTACAAAAAATAAAACGAGTAAATACGAATTAAAAATAAAAAATCGCATGATAATGATTATATTATATCCACATAATAATCAATCATCAATATCTAATTTGTATTGATAGTAAGTATTATTAATTTGTATACAGATCTTATACTCAACAAAGATCGATATATAGTTGATTACTGTTTAGCATATAATTTCAGAAGTAAATCTTTAATTTTTTATCAATTTATATTTAATTTTCACAAAAATCAAGACTTCAATTTCTCATTCACAAAACGCAATTGTAAATCATATTTTATTTAAATAATATCTTAGTTTATTAAAGATTTTTTACAAACTACATACTAATTGTTATTTATATATTAATATATAAATAATAATTAATACACAGCAATTTTTTAAAATGAAAGAGTTTAATTCAAGCTACATTTGTAATAAATGTCATTGCTTTTATAATTATTTTGCATTTAATTAATTTAATGATTATATATGTTTTTATTGATTTCTTTGTACATTTTTTTTATACATGTATACAAACTATACATAGATGAAATCCTATTTAATTGCTATTTTATTTATGTATAATATATAAATTTAGACAAATGAGAATTACAGTGTATTTATTTCAATAAAAAATGTGCATTAAGTATCCGAAAATTTCAACAGCCTATATTAATTCGTAAATAATAAAATGTCAAACGAATTTATGCAAGTAATCTTGTTGCTGAAATCAGTTGATGGCTTATCTGTCATGAAATCAGGTAAAAGCGTAAATAATTCCTATAGAAGCATATAATATATGTACAAGAATTTAACAAAATCAATTTTTTAATTAAAAACTGCATAGCAGGATAAAATAGCGGTAAATTAAACCATATTCTTTTCATATAAATAAATAAATATCTGAGAAGGACAAAAATTTGGGTATGCATAATACATTCGTACTATTTATAAACGCTGACGCAAAATTATTTTTAACAAGTAAAGTTTTACTAATTGAAAATATAATTGTTTCATTAAATATCTTTTTAGCACGTAATGAGCAAAATTAACAAACTCCTATTTTAATCAATCAAATAACTCGCAGTATTGTAATTAATTCAAATTTAGTAGAATAATGTGAGAATGTACATTATGATATATCTTCTGAGAAATGTACGAGTTTAGTTGAAATTATTTTTTACAGCGCGACCCTCTCGCATGCGATAATCTCATTTATACAAACAGAAACGCCTAACAATAAATAAAACCGTAATACTTTTAAGTGTTTTGAAACAGTGGAACAGTGCCTGGTATTTAACCAAACGTGAGGGCTGCCCTGAAGTATTAACTTATGGAACAGAAATAACAGCTTTCTCTCCCTCTCCCCTTTCGCAGAGAAACTAAAATAAGCCAGGAAATGCAGGATTGTCTGCAACATATGTGGCCGGGTATACCTGACAGAGTGCTTTTCGCGTTGGAAATTTCTATAGGCGAATATACAGTGCGAGATTAGTGGAGAACACGTGTATTTATTTGGCCAACATCACGAATTATTTATTCGGTATAAGCCTATAACCTTTTGTTCCGCTACAATGGAAGTAAGTTTCTCGAGTTTGAAATTCAAGAAAGATATCAGAATGTTGATAAATTATTTTGTTTTTTATACGTATTGAATCGAATCAAATAATGAACTTTGTAATATTACTACATTGGCATGAAGATACTTGTTAAGAGGATACATCTTTTAACATGCAATAAACAAATTAAGTAATACAAACAAATTAAATGCAGTTAATATATAATTCGAAGAAGACATTTCATTAGAATCTATTACTTGCATGGAAAAGTTTGGAAAAGTTCGAAAAAGCAAATAAATGATAAAGCAGCCAACAAAATAAATTAATAAATTAATAAATGAAACGAAAAACATTTGTTTGCCATTTGTTTACGTAAATAAATGAAATAAATAAAGCAGTAAATAAACGAAGCACAAAACTGATTCCTTATATTTTCATAAAATACAAAATGTAATTTTATTCGAAAACAATCGCAAATGCAATGCTAAATCTCGCATTGTTTGCAAGTGTAACGCTGGTTAAATTTTAAATGTTGAAGTTACACGCGTATTCCATACAGACTTGGAAGAATGTAGAATCAAAGGAATGAACATAACTCATAGTCCTATCGAACTAGCCGAGATGCCAGGAGGATGACATCTATATATATAAAAGCTCGTTACAACAATCCTTTTTAACTACTGCAAGTGAAGTGCTGTTATAATCGTAAATTAAAAGCAAAGACACTATATATATATATATATAAATA
>NW_017259299.1:93998-98260 GCF_001594045.1 Atta colombica
AATAATTCACGTTGTAACATAATTTAATTGGAGTTTCCGTGATGTTTAAGTCACTATTAAATATTAAAACATTGTCTGACAGCTTAACATAAAATAGATAGAGAAAATAAATAAAACGAAAAATAAATAACGAAATGCAGTTCTAAGGCAGTACAATAAATGTTTATATTATATATATATATATGCAAAGAAGTAAAATAAAAAAAAGAGAAAATAGGTATACTATATAATCGTGGTAGATGTTATAGGAAGAGTAAAAGTTGATTGCGATATACGATTAAATCACACAATATTATGCGGGCAATTATTATATATAAAATTATCATTAAAAATAATATTATTCTAATCTGTTAGAAAACAAATAAAATAAGCAATATATAATAAATAATATGCTAACTAAAAGCGTTCGAATCACTTTGATAAATGTCAGTCATGAGGAGACACATATGTCGCCAATCTGCCTTTCGCGTCTCTCAGGACTCACGAGACCATCTCTTGTTTCTCAACATGTGCAAATTGTGCTTGTTGGAATAAACGTTTGCTGGCGAGCAAAGATAAAAACTTTTCTGAAACGGAATTTTCATATGGCTAATGATAAAACCATGTGAGAAAATACGTATTCAAATCGTGACGAGAATTTCATGAATCATTTTGCGAATGAGGGTGCAAACGCGAATATACGTATATATGTATGTATATATATCAGTTACAATGTCAGTTCTTGATAATATTGCTATATTCTTATGTGATCTCGATTTGCCTCAAGGAGTGAGATAAATTAGAAAAGAAGTCAAAAAGGATGTAAATTATATTAACGTAATTCTTCATTATTTCAAATAAACATTTTGTATACAACATAATTATTAATTACGTGTTATAGCTTTAACAGGAACGGCGTGATAGAAAGCAAGCAGGAACCACCTCACTCTTTAATTAAAACTCCCTTTAAATGGTTTCGTAATTGGGTACTTCCGTGCGCTTCATAAAAACGGGCTAAACGAAAATCGATTCCCAGCCTAAGAGAAAGAAAGATAGAGAGACAGAGAGAATAAGAGAAAGAGAAAGAGAGAGAGAGAGAGAGAGAAAGAGAGAGAGAGAGAGAGAGAGAGAGAGAGAGAAAAAGAGAGAGAATTGAGAATTGAGAGACTTGAATTGAAGAAAAACAAAATCAAGACGAACATCTAATGTTCTTTATACGTACACGGTGATTGAAGAATGCATTCAAAAATTGCAGACATAAAAAAACGGAGTATAATGAATTTAATGCAATGAAAACCAACAGAGACGAAAACAAAATTTTTTAACTAACCACGTGCTCCTGACATTCGTCATGCCTACTGAGGATGAGCCTTGAGATGTATGTGCAGAAATCAGAAAATTCCTTTTCGCGCACTGTTGAGAAAGGAGCCGAAGGAGCGATAACGCGCACCACCTCCACGGACGGGAGTCGGCCACTGACTGAACGTGACTCCGATTCTCTGTGGAACCGGGAGGAGGCTGCGTCGGCCGGTCATGGACCACAGGCCTACGGCCTTCCGATACTGAGGTGCGGCAAATTTTGCTTTTGTCCCCTTATCTCACCATGCATGGCTTCGTATTTCGTTAAATTTTTGACTGATAAATCCGCATGGCATATTAAAATACTCTACCTTTCAAATTAAATTAAAATATATGATTATTGTTATTTTTAAAGCCTCCATAAACCTATCGCAGATTTAGAATTTATAATAATCACGATTATATAATATAAATGTTTTTATGCCTACAGTTGCCATAGCAATCTTTATTATCACAAAGAAAAAGATTTACATAAAGTATACGAACGATAATATAACTTTAATGTATAAATATGTGTATGAATGAATTACACGACATTTCACATGAGTGAAAAAGACAATGGTCTCTATCTTTTTTTAATTTTTAATAATACGATTTGATAAGAGCAAACAAGTCGTTTTGTTCAAATATATGCATATATCATTTCTGAGATATAAAATTAAATAAAACAAACATAATAACGCGTTGAAATTAATATATTTAAATATCGAATTAATTGTATAAATTAATCTTTTTGCTGTATGAAAAATGTAAGAGTATTAATTATTGTAATTTTTATTAAACTAAATTTAATAGAAACGTTATTTTAATTTCTTATTTTTGTACTGCTGACATAATACAAATAAAGAATAAAATAAAATGTATCTATGTTACTTCTTCTTTAAGTTGTTTATTCCGATATTTTATACAACTTGAAGAGAAAATTATTTTTTATAAGATTCGTAAAATGTCTGTCTTTTATACATTATTTTTATGCACGAGCATAATGAACGCTAATATAACATAGCCAAACGAGCTTTTTAGATTTTAATATAAACCGTTTAGTAACGCACATTTATAAGGGAAGATTGTGATTTTTTAAAATTCATTTACTCATTCATTTATTTATTTAAATGATGGACGTTTTAATGAAGAATGAATTGAAGGAATAAGCGAAGAATTTTGCGAGTGATGGACCGATGCACGATGGCATGTAGAAACGACGAAATGAATAACGTAAAACGCGATTTGCAACGACTCCTTAATAATAACATTACTTCGTGACATTACTTCTCGTATAACAAATACATAAATATCACACTAGTAAAATCAGATTGATTCGAGGCAAAATTTATGTCAATGTTTTATATCTATACATAACATAATCGTTGAATTATTTTTTATTGCTATGTTAAATACACTTGTTTTTTTTCCATGTAAAGTGCCGTGTAATTACCACCAAATAAATTAGACTGCACTTTCAAAATAGGATAATATTACCGGAGTTTCGAACAATTTTAAGACGGCACTAGTGAAATTTATACAGTAATATAAGATCCTGTGTGTGTGCATGCGTGCGTGCGTGCGAGTGTGTATGTGTGTGTGTGTGTGTGTGTGTGTGTGTGTGTGTGTGTGTGTGTGTGTGTGTGTGTGTGTGTGTGTGTGTGTGTATAGAGACGTAAACTTGCACATTTCACACTAAATTATTGTAACAATTGCAAAAGTAACCGAAAACAGAATATACTGGCTATTTTGAATAAAAAAACTTTGAATTGCATATTATTTATTGCATATTATTTAATGAGAGTCATCTTTCAGATACTTTATCCATGTGAGTTACAATGTATTAAAGTGCACTATCAAACAATTTTTATTAGATAATATGTTATAAAATATATGACTACCTATACATATGTTATACAATAATAATAAAAATATATTTTATTCATATTTCAACAGGAGCAATACAAAAAATTGATTGTCTAATTAAAATAATTTAAGTACCACATTTATTTTATCGATCTAATAGAAATAAAAAAATATTATTCATTGTATATAACTTACCTTGAAAGACGATGGCACATGATGAACAGCTTTTCCGTTCTATCCACAGGATGCCAAGAGTTCTTATTTCAACACAACGCTAGTTCTGTTTCTTGTGACTGTAGAGCCTAAAGACCGTACGACACGGAAGCCGGTCCTCACGAAAGAATGCGCGCGTACAACTCACGGGAGAAAACTAACCGAAAGAAGCGCGGAACTTGGAGAGAGAACCGACCCCTGATATGAGCTGCTTTCGGTTAGTGTGGGTGTGAAGAAGAGAGACTAACGAAGAATGATGATATGAAGGAGAGAGAAAAGGGAGGGGAAGAGGGAAAAAAGAAGAAAAAAATAAAAATATGGAGGGGATGAGTAGGACTGTAAAAGACGTGACGGGGTGGTCGACTGGCGAGAATGGAATGGAAGAGAAAGAGAGGGAGAGAGAGAGAGAGAGAGAGAGAGAGAGAGAGAGAGAGAGAATGGTGGGGATTCATTCATACTCCAACGCCCCCGCAAATTACGAGCACTAACTCTGGCACTCGTCGTCTACATTCAAAAAGCTACCAATGCCACTTGATTAACAAATTTATTGTTCTTCGCTCTTCTTTAAAAGCATTGCTAAAGTGAAGTGTGTAAACTTTGAGGAAAATCCCTAAAGGAAATCTCGGAAATTATATTTTCGCTTACTTTCTTTTTTTTTTTAATACATATATCAGAATTTGTAAAAATATTGAAATTCTTATATCAAAAGAAGAAAGTTTAGACAACCTGCAAAACTTCTACATAAACTTTTATACAAACGCGATTTCATATAAAATTTTACAAGTTATCTAAATCTTCTAAGAATTTTTAAATTAATATTTTTATATTTTTATATTAATATTTAATATTTTTATTAATATTTT
>NW_017259299.1:98360-101877 GCF_001594045.1 Atta colombica
TTTTTGAAGAATTTAATTTTATTAAGAAATATATTAAATTAAATTAAATTAAATTGTAAATTATATATTATATCAATAGCTGTGATATATACATATATATTTGCAGTAAATAAATTTTACTTAAAATTAGTTTAATTATAACAATAATCTTAATATGTCATCTTGATAAAATAACTTTCACACTAAGGTGTGAAAGAAATAACATTTTAATACCCATATTATATTTGTGTCTAATTAAAATATTTAGTTTTAATTTTTACTTTAAGAAAACGTTATACTGACACTTGACATATTGTAATGATAACTATAACGTTAACCATATATAATATCGAAAAATTAAATGCCGAGGAAAATACCGCGATTGTCATCTATCGGACTATTACGTTATCCCACGCACGAATGAGAGTCGAATTATTCGAACTCATTTATCATCGTTATCGGTTGAAAATCGTATCTGCGATAGACGCTCATACATTAACGGCCTTTTGTTAATTAACGCATCTGGCCGTCGAGGGAACAATGCGCATCAAACTGCAGTGGCTATTGAATTTCGGCGAATCGGGTAATCCGTTCTGCTCCGAATCCGTCCGTCCGTCCGTCCGATACATGCCAGCCTAGGTAATCATGCGTTCACGTTTTATTAATCGGCATACCATTTTGTTAATTAGTGGCATTATGCAACGGCAAAGTGTCGAGCGGAATGCCGAGTGACGCAGCTGGTCCGCCGAAAAGCATGTTGAACATTACATCCGTGGGATGTGTAATAGGTTCGTTCCAATACCACCTGTTATAACTCTTGAAATTATGAAATCCTGAACTATATCCAATCCAATGTTTGAAACTTGCCACGTGTTCAACCGTACCTTCCGAGTACGACACAGCCATAATTTCAGCTTGTTGATGATGTAGCAACGAATTGTAATTAAAGCCGCACGCATTATACATGATCATGACTGTATATTCGGGCTGTAATATCGATAGAAAATTTCATGAGAGAATTTGTTATTAATTTGTGATGTTAAGTTATAATTTTAATAAGAGATTTATAAATAATTTTATAATTATTTAAACAAAAACTTATTGTCATAACCACTGTGTCCTTAATATTTATTCTCCAAAATCACTCTTCAATTTCATTTCTATAATAATTCTTTAGACATTAGTGTCATATGTATATATATATAGTTAGATACTTAGAACAAAAAATAATTTTCAAGAATGATATTTCATAAAGATGTTTTAAAAGATTTATTTATTTTTAGACTATTTTTGGATGATTGCTACAGAACAAATATTTTTTGTTAGTGTATCTGTAATGTTAAACAATTATATATCTATTTTCTATGTAAACGTGTATATGCCAATAGTAAAAAATAATTAATAAAATAAAATATAAGATGTATTTCATCTCATATATATTCAATAATTATATAGGCAAATTTGTAAGTTGAGATAAAAATACTTTTATCATTATTTTTAAAATTACTTTTAGCATAAACTTTTTAATTTCAAGAAATCTTAACATTTCCTGTTGCGGCAGTTTCTGAAAATGGAACACATGTTCTATGCTGTAAAAGAAAGGTGGGCGTCAAAGGAAACAGCCAGTGACCTCGAGAAGTGTCCATCATATTTAGGACACCCGATAGACGATAAGTATGCTCCAGGATGCAAGCTGATAGAAACTGTGCGCGTGCGATTCATCTTTATTGAGTCATATTATTCATTCATATTTTCCTTATAATTTATTTATTCAGAAAATTATCCATGGAATATATAAATTTTATTGTTGTATCATATAATGTAGATGCAGAATGCAGAAAAGGAAGAGGAATTATAACTGAAGTATAACTGATTCAAATATAATATATAAAAATATTTTAAATTCAAAGAATTGTATACAGATTTTTTTTTTACTATTAATATTATATTCACGTATGTATACCAAATTCAATAACGTTATATTGAATAAAAACGGTGCTTTCTTTTATGAATATTAAATTAAACTATTTTCAATTTTCAAATATTTTTTCAATTGTTTTGTATAGCTTATAGCATCTTCACTCGGAAATGGGTTCTTATTCGATAGGAATGCGTAGGAAACGTTTATCTCAACTATCGTTCTATCTACTTTTGACAAAGCTGATTAAGCATTTTTAGCAGTATGATGTGTTGAAATAATTAGGTCATTAGATAAGATTTTATATTTTTGTAACAGCAATCGCAATGATTTCGCGGCACAGGATGATACGAACGGAAAAACGGATGAACAGCGTCGATTAAAAAAAATCAGTTGGCGCTGATATAAGTTACCAAACGATGACAGAACTTGCGTAGTGGTTACGTTACTGCGATAATATTACTGAGTATCCGGTGATGTGACATCGCATATAATTTTACGAACTGCATACGGTGAGGCGTGAAAAACAACACAATAAAAATGGCATATTCTTATATCGTAGAAGAAGCACTTCCCGACGACATTCCCAGCGTGAAGCACGATATCCAACGCGCGAAGCTATTTCTTCAGAAACACAGCACGGAATCGGGTGACAGTTTGTACGCGCATCACTCAATTTTCTGCGATAAAAACTAAAATTATATACAATTGTATTCCCTCTGAGATGTATTTTTATTTTTAATATTTTTCACATTTATATATTTATTGTATAATTATGTTCTTTACGGGAAAAAATTTAGTGGTGTGAGAAAGTTTAGCTTGTGTGTGGTAGAAACAATGGTATTGCATTAATTCTGAAATATCGATTTTAACATTCTGTAATAATATATATTTTTAAAATGTTATAGAAATTGAAATATTTATATTAAATAAAAATAAAGGAAAACTATTATAGGAGAGTAAAATAAATTATTATTAATTTACTTGTGACAATCATTTTTATTAGATATGACCATTTAATCGAGCTTTTGGCAAAAATATTGGCTGAACAGCCACCAAATGTTGTTGATATTTTTGAAGAATACAGTAGAAAATTGAAAGAGGAGAGATTTAAAATTAAGAAAGATTATCTTCGAGATTTATACATACCTCCCGTGCAATACGACGATGCCAAAAAGCTCATTAAGCTTTTCCAGGTATGATTCGACATGTAATAGATAACAAAATCACGATATACTCCAAGTTTTCTTCAAATAAATAACGTACATATGAGGCAAACTATCATTTTTGTTTTATCTTATCTTTCAATCTTCTTGTAATCGCGGTAGGATGTAAAGCAGATTAACAAAGACGAACAGGAGAGAATGGAGGATAAAGAGCAAAACGATAAGAAAAAGAAAGTTCCCAACCTGTTGGATCTTTTATTTTACTTTGAGCAGACAGGTATAGGATTGCCCCGACATGAAATAGTGTCGCTTAATTTATCGATTTGGAAATTTGCCTCGACAATGCCGCTTGAAAATATTAGGTATTCGAGACTTATATAAGACTTATATAAGACTTGCAGTGTATTTTATATATATATATATATATATATATATATATATATATCAAATTCAT
>NW_017259299.1:101977-104019 GCF_001594045.1 Atta colombica
TACGTTTATTTCACAAATGTATCTTTTTCTTATTAATTGGTATCTTAGATTTTGGGGTAAAATACTTGGAAAACCTAAAAATTATTATATACTGGAAGCTGAACTTCAAGCAGATGAACTTGCTCGAAGATTAGAGGTAAAATACTAGTATTAAAATACGATTAAATTCTTACATAAATTTGTATTGTACAGCGCAAAATGCACAGCGATTCAACTCTCTAAGTAAACATGGTATTACATAAAATATTTGACATTATAAATGAGATTGAGAAAATTAATTACGCTATATACTATACATTAATTCGTACTATTCATTAATTGTCATCGTATTCTTTATATAAGATTAAAAACGTAAATTAAAGAAAGTAGCTTAAAACTTATAGTAGCCAAAACTTATAAAACCACTTATAGTAGCTTAAAATCCTACTATATGCTTTTCTTGAACAAATGTAATTATTACGAAATGTAATTATTACGAATTGTACTTGAAATTTTCTAATATTTACTTTAAAAATAGCAAGAAAAACATGAAGTACAATCTAAAAAAGAAAAGGGGGAAATCAAAATTCAACAAAACGCAACAAAACTCACAGAGGAAGAAATGGTGACAAAAACTCAACAAACGGAAGACATAGAGAGAATTGTCAAACCAACGAAAAATTTACGTAAGGATAAAAAATCAAAAAGAAAGCCTTTGAAGCTTATTTTTCCATCGTTACCTGTTAATCTGTGGACACCATTGCCAGAAATACCGATCGAGAGAATCGGAAGCGGCCTCAATAGAAAAGTGTGCATTTACAAACTCTTAATTAATGGAATGTCAAAGATATTTAAATTAATACTTACTTGGCCAGTGTCACGTCGCACATTTCATTTATGTATAATTTCTTGCTACCTCGTGATAAGCTAAACCGTATTTAGGTGTATTTTGTATGCAACACGCCTGGAGTGGACGAGTGGATCGAACTTCCAATGGTTACACCGCAGCAGATAGTAATTGCACGACAGATTGTTCGATACTGTACGGGAAACTTGGAAACACCGGTACGTGATGCCTTTTAATGAAAGAGACTTCAGGTTAGAGCGACATTATTTGTAAATATGAATACATTCATATAACGTATCTATAACGTTAATCCACATTCTTTATGTTGTTCATGTAATATCTAGTGATATGCATGACGATAGCAGAGTTTCAGTACATAATACATAATAATAATAAATGAATAGAAACGGACGAAAGAATACACTAGAGCGTAAATTTTTATTTGTAAGAAATTTTTGTTGTAAACTTTCAAAAAATGTTACAAGTTTTTATCCAATAAAAATATGCTATAAAAACAGTTATATTGTGAAATTACAATAACATTTTGTGATAAAATACATGCAAATCTCTGCGTATGTACGGCGCAGTTTTGTAAATTCGCCAATTTCTATAATAAATTTACAAATATTGTGAAATCACAGGAAAATGTTACATGTTTGTAAATTTATTGCACATATTTTTATTGTAAGAATATTATAAATTCAAATATTTCTAATAGTGCATGATATATAAATACAATAATTATGTGGAATAATAGTTTCTTGACAATCAGACTAAAGTAAAGGAAAGCAGTTATTAAAAATAACAATATTTAAAAAAAAAAAAATCAAACAACAAATTTTGAACTGTAATAAAATCACTTTAATTAATTGTTTCCTGCAGTCCATCGTCTTATTCCTTGAATTTATTGTTTTCTTGTTTCAAGATAGATTCACAGTTTTCCACCGTTTCCTGGTACCGAAAAAAATTATCTTCGCGCACAAATTGCCAGGATTAGTGCTACTACTCACGTTTCGCCAATTGGCTTTTTCACATTCAGTAGAAAAGAGGATGAAGAAACAGAAGAAGAAAGAAAAAAAAGTAATGTATAACAAACTTCTAATTCTTATTATGAATTATCTTTTTTAGTAAGATAGAAAGATACGCAAGTTACAATAAAATTATTAAGTTATTATTAAGTTATACATAACCCTATATATATATATATATATATATA
>NW_017259299.1:104119-106030 GCF_001594045.1 Atta colombica
AAATTTAACATAAACACATGTCGCAAAACGGTTCACTTAAATTTTTGGATTAAATTAACACAAAATAAATATGTTCGAAGGTTACATAAATATTATATAAGAGAATAAATACAATAAAAGTAATATTCCCACAGTTTGTAAACAAACCGTGGAAGTTTTTCTCAAAAAAATTAATATTTATAATATGTTAAATTAACACGTATTTCATTCATTTGTCTTAGAATTTATATTGTAAAACACATTATTTTTACGTTACTTACTTATAAATTGTGTCATTTTGATATTAAGAAATGTTAAATATCAATTTCACACAAAATCTTTAAATAATATAATCACATTATGTTAAATTAACACTTGAATATGTTAAAAAATTCAATACAAATTGTTAATACATGAGTGGATCATTTCTAACACAAATACACAATTTTTTTTACTGTGTGTAACGCCGTTATACTTTCCTTACTCTATAAGTTATAATAAAGATTTGGCAATGACGAATCGTTTTCGAAGATTTTCAATGACTTTAACATTAAGGTTATAAACTCGATCGTTTACTTGTAACGATTTAGATAAGTTAGTTATTGAAAAAATTAACTTGGCATTTGCAACTCGTTACTTTTACTCTTTACTTAATTTTAACAAGATAACTTGTTACTCGTTATAAATTATCTTTTTCAGTAAGTAAATGCATAATGTGATGCAAGTTACTTTTCAGAATGACTTTCTCAACTTTGGCGCAATCTCAACGATTATTGTCATAGTTATTGTCATTATAGTTATAAAAAATTGTAACATCATTATCAAATTGTTAATATGAAAAATAACAGAAAAAATAATTGAATAGTAATTCTTTCATTCTCTGCATTTACATATCTAATCTATACAGAAGACGAGTTATTAGAAAACATGAATTATGATCCACTGCCGATCAAGGATCTTGTAGATCCCTCCATGTCAAATTGGTGTCATCATAGTCCATATATTCTTAAGCAAGGACGTACTGTTTGGTGGAATCCCCAGGAGGAAAATATTGTCAACGTTAGTTGATTAAATTAAATATTTTAGTTCTCACTGTAAAATTATCTTTTGTGATTACTTGTGGAAGTATTTCATCAAGTTGTTTAATAAGAAGCTATAATTATATAGAAAATATTTGAAGAAGAAGAAAAAGAAAACGTAGAAACAGATGAAGTAAAGATAATGATGAAAGAAATCGGACCACCCCTCTTAATTCCTTTATCTGAAGATGCTATTATTGACTCCGTGATACCATGGACTGTTAGACAATCGTCATATATACAACCAGATGTTACAATAGCTTTAATTAGATCGAATATCTGGCCTGGAGCGTTCGCATTCGCAGACGGAGGAAAGTAAATGTTATATACTTATTTTTTTCGATATTAATACTTAAATTATTAATATATATAGATAATATATATAGAATTAATATATATAGAATAATATATATAGATTATTTTAAAAGTCAACTATTAGTACATTTATAAAGTAATGTTATATAAATTTTCGCAGTAAAAAAGTAGAATATTTTGTTATATTAATTATGCGTGAATTATGCGTGAAATTGCACTAAAGTGATTTTAAAAGTAATGTCATTTCACAGACATTTTGCTACTATGTATATCGGCTGGGGCCATAAATACAATGCATATAATTATAATCCTTCTCATATGCCACCTGTTCAAGATCAGTATAAAATTGGACCAGAAATATTGGAAATTAGTGATCCTACTGTGAAAGAAGAACAAGCATTTCAATTAATGCGTTTGCCACTAACAGGTAATTGGTAAAAAAATATATAACTTAATTTTTAAAACAATTTAAAAATAAGAAATCAAATATACGTATACATATATATATATATATATATATATATATATATACATTCGT
>NW_017259299.1:106073-107929 GCF_001594045.1 Atta colombica
GAAGAAGAAGAAGAAGAAGAAGAAGAAGAAGAAGAAGAGGAAGAGGAAGAAGAAGAAGAAGAAGAAGAAGAAGAAAAAGAAGAAGAAGAAAAAGAAGAAGAAGAAGAAAAGGAAAAGAAGAAAGAAGAAGAAGAAGAAGAGAAGGAGAAGAAAGAAGAAGAAGAAGAAGAAGAAGAAGAAGAAGAAGAAAAAGAAGAAGAAGAAGTAAACAAAGAAGATGATGAATAACTTTCTTGGAATGTTATCACATATGATATATTTCTAAATTTTCGATTCATTATAATATAAGTAACATTAGTATTTTTCTAAAAAGTGCACTAAGAGATTATATGGTCCATGGTGACAATAATGTAGTTTTACCATCAAAGCATTCTTGAAACTTGAAATAATTACACACACACACACACACACTTATATACACATATACGCACACTATTAGGTGTGTAATATACACATCCTAAGAAAATAAATGTAATATTATTACAATAAAGGTTAAATAATTTGAAGAAATATACAAAATCATTCGCTATGTTATCTTGAAAAGATATCTTTTTTATCGAATATACTCACGCTATCGCATTGAGAGTATACTATTTTATACATTGATGACGCCACGTGTTCAGCAGTTCACAGTTTCAAGATACTATTAGGCCGAAATCCATAGTTTGTTCTTAATCTCAAAACAATCTCAAGCAATGGCTTAAGATGCTAATATGATTGGTTCATGCAACGAGTAAAGAGAAATAGGAGGGAATGTTTGTTCCAAACAAGCGGACGGAAGTGACTATATATACTAGCATAAAAAGTGAACACTTAAGATGGTTGCCATGACGTACATATGTTTGCAGATTTAACTATCTCCGCTATTAATATATTTCTTCCTGTTTCTCTTTACTCTTTGAGTATACATTAATATACATACGATAGAGTATAACCTTCAAAACATAAAATTCTCATTATTATTGATAATACTAACCGATGAAAGATTGTTCCATTTCAAGCTAAAGTTACACCACATGTCCGGCACACATCCGGCAATGCACCATGGTGCTCTTTACAATATTTATTAATAATTTGAGCTGTTTTGTTGCTAAAGATCTTTTTCCTGTTTTATAAACGTCAAAAAAGTGGACGCTTAATCATGGATGGCTGCCATGACGTATTATATCCGTCCGCGGAATTAGCTACCCTCACTATTAATACAATCCCAGAAAATGGAAATAACTCGTTATTTGTAACGGAATTATAATTACTTTTTTTAGTAATTCTACTGGTAACTGCGTTACTTTTTTCCTTAGGTAACTGTAACGGTAATGAAGTTACATTTTTTTGGTAACAAAATGAATACAGTTATTTTTATCGTTATTTTGCACACAATTAGATACGGTACGATTGAACAAGCTTATAGCGCTTGAAATTAGTAAGCCCTCTGTGATGGTAGTCGTCGATTTTAAAAAAATAACGGAAAAATAACGAAAAGTTATCTTCTCAAATAACGGTATTGTAACAAGTTAGTTTTAAAAATCAGTAACTAGTAACTGAAACTTGTTATTTTTTTTACTCGATAACTGTAATTTGTTACTTTTAAAAAGTAACTTTCTATTCCCTGTGTCAAACACTCCCTCCTGTTTTTCTTTACTTTTTGAGTTCATGATATCTCAAGCACTAGCTTAAGACCATATCTCGAATCTTGAGCAACATCTATATATGGATTCTGCCTTTAAAGATGGCTCTTATGGAAGTTCGTATGACTGCGATCCAAATGTAAGTGATTAAGAGTAAAAAACTGATAATACGATACTGATAATACTAATTTTATGATTTATTAGTTTCATAAACATATATATATATATATA
>NW_017259299.1:108029-112922 GCF_001594045.1 Atta colombica
TAATAATATTCTGTTTTTCAAAGCTGTGATTTTAAGTTATCATCCGAGTTTGATTATCGATAGATATGATAACTGCAGAGAGAAAAAAATTGTAAATTTTCGGCAACACATAAGATATTATAATTTTAAAAGTATGTGTATTTATTTATACAACGATTATTTCAACAATAAAAAAATCATCATCATTTAGTAATGTTATTGATTATATATTTATGTTTTAATAATCGTAAATTTTTATTAATTGTCGATAATGTCATCGTTCTTCAATTACCCCCGGATTCACGTGGCTCTATTGATATAGTCAAGAAAATTTGCCTAGGACCGATCGTGGATCATCTTTAATAGTATCTCGTCCATGGCGGTTTGTACGTGTATAGTTTGTTCTCTTAACCTTTTTAACCACTTTAACTTCTTACATAGTGTTGTCTTGCCAATTATATTATATGAGCAGAAACTTTATTGTAAGATAAAATGACTAAAGAAGCTACTGACATTAATTATATATTACGACCAATAAATTGCGAAATTAATTTATTATCAAGATCTGATGGTTCTACAATGTTTATGCAAGGTATAATAAACATCATGAATAATATTAATTGCTAATACAATTAGGTTAAAAAAAATAATTTCAATTATTTTCCTACGCATATAGGTGATACCACAATTATCGCGGGTATAAATGGGCCCTTGGAAACAAAAAGCCAAAAAATGGCATATGACAGAGTTTCTATTGAAGTTACGTATACACCTCTTACAGGACCAGCGAGTAAGTTTGTCATTCACAATTGAAATAGTTATGAACTGTTATGTTTTAGCATTGTTGTGGATAATTGTCAATTTTTAGAAGTAGATGACAGATTAATTGAAACATATATAAAAGAGACATGTGAATCAGCTATATTAGTTTCATTTCATCCCAATACCATGGTATGCATTAACCTACAAGAGATGCAAGATTCTGGTGGGGTAAGAGTTTTCTACGTCATATATTAATAATAAATCTTGTAAATAAAAATTAAATTCTAAGTAAAAAAATAAAATTTCAGTTACTAGCTTGTGCTATTAATGCATCATGTTTGGCACTAATTAATTCAGGACTTTCCATGAGATTTACTGTTGCAGCTATCAGTTGCATGATAGAAAAAGAAACAGGGGAAATAATCATGGATCCTGACAGCTCACAATTAAAAGTATTTAAATAATAAGAAATGATGAGATATGTATTTTTTCTCAAGAATTATTTTATTCTTAATATAATTAACTTATTTACAGAATGCAAGAGCAGAATTCACGTATGCATTTGACAGTATTAACAAAGATATTGTATGCTGTCATAGCATCGGTCGATTTTCTCAAAACGAATTCTTGGCTTCTATGGATAAGTGCAGACATGTCACTAAATGTGTATTTGATTATTATAGGGAAGTAACGAAAAAGTATACAAGTATAATATAATATTATAATATTTTGTTTTCAAATAAATGTTCTTTTTTTACCATCTTCTGAATCAATAAAATCTTAAACATGCATATTAATTTACTAAAAATAATTATTTTATTAGCCATTAGGTAAATTTTTATTCTTAAGAACGCTGCGAGCTCGAAGATATAAATTAAGAGACATTATCAACCTTAATATAAATTTAATATAAATTTTTTAATTGCGAATATTTATTCAAATGCATAACTTGAAACACAAGTTATACCTATATTTGAACAATTTCTAGAGCATGGAATATTTATTGAACTACGTGTATGTTTACATTAACGTATTATTGGATGGAGTAAGATATAATACATCCTTATCTATTATAAATAAGAATGTTATCGGTTTACTCAATATTTTAATGCCTAAATTTCATATTTATATTATGTTTAATTATAAAAAAAATTAAGTTTCCTTTATTATACCGCTCGTAGTTAAAGAAGGAAATACATATTTCTTCTCTTAGCTTCTATCGATCATGAACTTGCGTTTCAGTTTCTAGATATTTCCGAAAGAGGATGCAATATACTTCTTGATTCCTACTGCCCTCTAGTGTATCATATACACTCTTTCCTTTTTATCATTGAAATATATTGAAACTCCAAATATAATTCATATTTGTAGTATCAAGCTTCCATTTTATCAAGTGTTTCGAGCGACAACAAAATGAATGTGTATTTCAGAGTAAAATATTATATTTTTAAAAGCTTGTGCTAATAGAATCTATAGATGATTTTATTAAGAAAATTAAAATATCACTGTTTATAATTCTTGATGAAAGTATTAACATTAAAGCAATAAATTTAGGAAGAAAACATATATGTTACAGACAAAAGTTAAATAATATTTAATTAACGTTTATTATAAATAATTGATTTGATTAATATTAAATCACATATACATATACATATATATGTATAAAACTAATAAATTACTTTTTCTTCTAGAGAAGAATCTCTATATTTTGCACTATGCATGTAACATTTTTACTGTATTTATTTTGATAATTATTATTTTTTATAATCATTGAAATATATTGCCAATGTGATATTTAATTATAAAAACAAATATTATAATTGATACAAAACAACTTAATTTAACTCTTAAGAGATGTAGAATAATATATATAATAGAATAATATATAGCCAGAAGCTATTTCTTCCTTGTCCCCCTCTCTCTCTCTCTCCCTTCTCCTCTCTCTCCTCCTCCCCTTCCCTCTTCCTTTTCCTCTCCCTCTCTCTTCTCCTCTTTGTTTCATATAACGTTAAAAAGAAACATTTAGTTGTATGTAAAAAAAGTAGTCGTAAACTTTAACATTATTCGATTTTGATTACTTGTTTCGCGTGTATATTATTGTAAAGAAGCTTGCGCAGTTTCGAAAGTGAATACTCTGGAAGTGCAGCTTGTATTCAGCATACGTTCGATTCTGATGCGTTTAAAGAGGAGCGGATATCTGTCGGTAGAGCCACGCCTGGTCGCCAATCACAGGCTGTACCTACCATCGACGTATATCCTTTGTGTCCTCCGGACCCTTTTAGTCCTTCTTTCTGGCTCTCAAGAATCCAAAGATTTAGTATGGAAGGGGAACATCTCTGGACGTCCATTAAGTACAGAAATGAGCCTTCCAAGAGAAAGAGAGAATAAGCGCCTCGAACGGGTCGGACCAGATCTTCTCCGGCCGGGCCCAAGACCAAGAGAGGTCCGAAGGAGTGAGATGGAGTGAGATGGAGAAAGTGAGAAAGGATGGGAGAGTGAAAGAGAAAGACAACAGTCAAAGCCGGGTCAGACCGGGCCGCGTTTAACTGAGGTCGCCTCAGGCCCTCAGACCATTAACAAGGAGCGGAGCAATTTATGGACCGGCTCGCTCATTTCCACTTTATTATTATTTTCTCATCTCATAGATGGTCTTCAGTGTCGTTTTGTTCTGCCCCCTCTGCTGCTCGTCCAGCAGCTTCTCTTCTTTCCCGCCTTTCTCGTTTCTCTCTTTCTCTCGTGAAATTAATACTCACAGCTGAACTGGGAGAGCCACCAGCAAGTCGCGGCGACGAGCTCAGAGAGGGTAGATACCTTTGGATGAGCAAAAAATTGTGAAACGCGAAATATTATTATGCATCGCACTATCTTCTCCTACCTCTCAATCTTTTATATTGATAATAATTTCGACTTCTTGCTTATTGGCTCGATATTGTACCCGGAAATATGTGCGCGTCGTTCTAGTTGTATGTACATTACACAATGCGATATTAAAGCTACCTGTCACTAGTAGCTTATGAATATAGTAAAGCACAGTATTATTTCGCAAATAAATCAAATCGTTATGTAAAATAAACATTTAAATCGTGTAAAATAATTATTTGATAGCTACGTAATTAAGTTACGTAATTAAGTTTAATTAAAAATATAAGTTTTAGAAGAAGATTTACAAGATGTTAACAAATAAAATGTGAGGACAATAAAATTAAACTGTGAAAATCTAAACGCGAGAACTGCGATTGCAATTATATAATAGTGAGAATCTAAAGATGCTTCTATTTTACATAATTCATAAATCGCAAAACGTACAATATTTTACAAACGCAAAAATGAAAATTTGCAATTGTTTTTTTTTCATTGCGTGCAATTGATTTTCCTCTGCGTGTATCTTGCGTGCGATGATCGTCATTGCACGTCAGCATTTGCGAATACATTTTGCGATTTGCCAATTACGTATGTAGATAGAAACATCAAATCTTGAGATTCATCATGCGACACAACAAAGCAATTTTGTCTTAAAAATTACATGTTTTACGTGTGTGTCTCGGTCTGAATATATTATGTTTAATCTTCTTAAAGTCATAATTTAACATCACATTTCACACTTTCGTTTTATATTTTATAAATAATATTCCAATTGCAATAATTGTGAGAAAACAATATTATCAAATGTTACTTGATTGATTTTAAGCTCTCTTCCTGCTCTAAAAAAAAAACATAAACTTATTAAAAAATTTAATAAGAAGCGAATATTTCTGTACTTCAAAATGTTTATTAAAAATGTACAAAAGTTTATTTTCGAAAAACACTTTTGCTGTTAATATTTTTCTTCCAATGTCAATAATTAAATGCAATATCGATAGCTTTCCTTCCATGTAATATCTCTATGTTTCGCCTGATACATACATTTAAGTTAGTGTAACGCAATATTGCTGTAATCTGGCCAATAAATTCTCGATATGCGAAATAATTTTAAACAGTTACCACTTGTCAAGCGCGATGACAACACATACGATGATCTAGTGGCCTCTGTTCCCCGTATTCGTATAGAAAGCTTGTAGCAATCTTCATCTTAGCACTATTCTCCTATTTTCAGTTAAAAGCCACGGATGAGCTCTCATTTTACGATCCGCTTATATATATATATATATA
>NW_017259299.1:112981-117197 GCF_001594045.1 Atta colombica
ATATATATATATACATATATAGGATTCGAACATGCATTTCAGTGTAAAATAGCCATCTTTCACTATCTCCGCTCGAGAAGGTGGACCCAGTCCAGACTCCTTTAGTTTCATTTCTCCTTCCATCTGAGAGCCGCTCATCGTTCTGGCCCTCTAAGTTGGTGCTCGCCCATTGGCGCAAGAGTAGTTGTTATGAAATTAGCATGAACGATCAAGTTAAGGTTGCAAAGGTAATCGCTCCGAGGGCACTACGCGAAGGATTGGACACGCCAGTATAGACCTGGGCCCTTTGCCCAATGCCGCCGATAGTAAGGCCCTTTACTGTCTTCGCCACATCCGATTGGCTCGAGACGATTTACGACCGTTTTGCTTCGAATGTCTCCGGTCGTCTACGCGATGAAGGAGATCGTGGTTCTTGCAATTAAGAATCGCGATATCTTAATGAATGCTGAAACATTTATTTAGCAATATTTAGTTGTATAATTAATGACCATATCATAATTTTGATTCTTCTAAATTTATCTTGATTTATTTTTCAATCGATCATATCATTTATATTGAAAATATTGATAATTATATCCATATTAAAAATAATTAAAAATAATTAAAAAAATATTATGATATTAAATTTAATAAGTCAATTAAGGAGATATAATAATCTCTTTTAAAAATTTCCTACTTTCCCCTCAAGAATATATCTGTACGCATTGATATGCAATTAGAACTGGAGAGATCAAAGAATTCGCGTAATGCGCAATCATTTGAAATTAAAATAAGCTAACAATATCTAAAAGTGATGAGAAAACAAACAATGAGCACGATGCCAAATCGAAGGCAAAAGTCACTTGACGCATAACGTGACTGGAAGTGACAGTCGCCGTGTATAGGACAGGAATCGTATGTCGAGAAACTGACACTAGAGAGATCGTGCACCTCATCTCTATCGGTCAAGGGCTCAGATGCAGGCTTCTCTGTTGGGAATGATGAATCCTTGTCACTCGTCTCATTCACTAAATTCTCTAAATTTATCACGGTACTCTGAATATTGACGTGCTATTTTTGCCCATGTTTTGCCATGTGATCATATGAATATGGTATTAGAGAATTATTAATAACTCGTTATTAACAATCTCGTTATTAACAATTTATTCTTTGTATGTGTATAAGAGGAAATATTATTAGAAAGTTAACGAAATAAAACATTCCACGTGTCAACCGTCTTGTGTTCGATAAAAATTACATGTCAATGTGTGCTATGTATGACTTGGAAACGAGGGCTTTCGTTAACGAGAACCTCGGGTATTCAAGAATGAATAAGGAAGCGTAAGTAATTGAATAACGATTCCGATAAATTATGCTTGTACAAGAATGAGTGTAATTGGTGGTGTCGATAAAGGTGTCGGAAAAGCTAAGAATGATTATAAACAACAGAAATAACAGAAGGGCAATGAACCAAGATGTTCCCGCGTGAACACCATGCAAGTATCCCGTGGTGTAACATTGTCCGATTGGATCGCCGAGTAAGATTGATAGTTTCTTAATAACCGAGAAAAACCGGCAAAATGATCCGTTCATTGCGACACCGCAGGTGGTCAGCAATGAGTATTACATCTCTGAACGACATGATTTTTCTTCATGATCCATTCCGCTATTCTTGCATCCTCCCTCAAAGTTGACTTTTTTTCATATCCAAATGTTGAAAGCATAAATTTTCAGTATGCATCGAAAAATGAAATGCAGCATGCAATTGATTTTCGTTCGACTCCGAAAACTACTAATTTATGTCAGCAAAGTGCACGAATAAAGATATTAATCGTTTTATATAAATTATTTCATTCGATAACCATGAATCGCATTTGCGAGTGGTGCAATTACGACTCTCGTGGATCTATAAAATTAATAAATGATCTAATGTGACGTATAGCATTCTACGGACAATCGTTGCCGATCTTCTTTTTCCGCGCTGAAGGAGTTAAGAAAAACAGACTCACATTTTGGCGTTGAAGCTGCTTATAACATCGGTGAACGCGGAGTGGAACGCGGGTGAGAGAACGAAGTCCATTTGGTTCTTGTCACATTCTTGTCAAGCAGGACAGCGTGCCACGTCAATCTCCTCCTCGCTACGTTCCGCCAAGATGTCTCTCTCTCTCTTCCTCTTCAGTCCTCAGTATCGGCATCAGGTACGGCTACCGGATCGGCCTGCGTCCGCTCGACCATGAAGAGTCGGAATAGATGGACGGACAGATGGACGGACAAGCGTACGATACGTCAAAGAAAAATATAACCGGCGCTCCATGACGCAACCAAACTGCCTCATTAGCTCGATTTATCCGTAAAAGTGGAAGTTTTGGAATTTATGCTATGGGCGTTAGTCTACCAGGTCTATGTGATAGCTACGCTGCCTCTTTACGACATCTCGAAGTGTCTTTCCAGAAGTTTGTACAATTTCTTTCACATCAATTTGTTGCATTCGCATACTTAGACTAATTCTATAATGTGCTCTTTGTTTTCTGTTTCTTGCTGCTTGCCTTTGTTTGTTTCTTGTTTTTTTGATCAATAAGACAAGAGACAAACAGCAAGCACAAACAAAAAACAAAAAACATAGAAGAGAGAAATGTAGAATTAACCTTAATGTAACAAAATGTATTTAATTCCAGAGAATAAATCATTAATGTAGATGTGTGATATTAGAATGCAAATTTTTAATTGCGACTTTTAAGCGGAAAGGAAGAATTTATATATAAAAAGCAGCATTGAGCATTTATGACGTTCTATGTCTTTTATGTGTGTTGTATATTTTTATATGTCATACTTTTACGTGTGTGTTGTTATTATTATTATTATTATTATTATTATTATTATTATTATTATTATTATTATGATGTGTTATTGAAAGAAATTTATCTTGTAAAAAGCGTTTCACACATAGCGTTTCATACGCACGCAACGTTTCGACTCGATTAATCTAAAATTTATACAAATGAAAGGTAACATACGAGACGGTGTTCATTATATTATTATACTACCAAGACATGCGTTATCAAGACAATGATTTATATCTGAGATTATTTATAAGAGATGTCCAACTATTTCGAAAATAATACAATCGTTACTGAAGGACGCATGGTAATCTGTGAATTGAACTTGAGGATGATTCTCGAAAAGAATGGAGGGCAACGTGCAAAGCCCTGCAAAAATACTGCAAGATTCAATTCATCGCGACAGCTTGTGCCATCGATCAATCCGCCTTGGTAAATGGTATAAAAAAATGAAGGTAGATAGGTAAGTAAGGGGCAGAAGAGAGTAACGAATACGGTAGCCGCACAACGTTGTGTATTCGGTAAGACATTAATTGACACGAATAAAGGTAAGGAAAGAAAGATCGGGATGAACATTTGAAATCTCTCGTTCATTGGAACGAGGTGGATGCATGTTAGAGAAAGGGGGGGGGGAGGGAGGGTACGTAAAGTCCACATGGCAGCAAAGTGGGGAATATAGGAACGAGGAGAGCAACGGCAGTCGGCAGCAACAGAAACGACAACAAGAAGGACCGTGCGATGAGAAGAAGAATGAGAATGAAGGATGAGCCGACATCCACGTAGGCGGAGCTCCTGGCTTTGTGAATCGGTTTCGCCGCTCTCGTCGCATTGGCTGCCATCGTACAGACTTCTGTTCCCGACTTCTCGCGACCGATCGTCACCCACGTGATCGGCCGATTGTTTCCCGTGCCCGTGCTCGTGCCTTGATTCCGGAGCTTTCATCGTTTTCTTCTCGTCGCAGCTCGCAGCACGATCTGTTCTTCCTTTTTCGTCGCCGCTCGCCGCTCTGTCCACTATCGTCGCTTCGTCTTCTTTCTTCTCCTCCTATCTCGGTGTCCCCACACTTGTGGCAAACCAAGATTTATGCGTGCCGTCAGTTGAGACGTTCTTAGTTTTGCGCGAAGAGATTGAATGTGATACTAAGCAGACTCTACTCTGTCCCAGTGTATGCGCGATAAGTCGCGGTCTACTCCAGCTGATCACTCTGAAATATTTGAAATCACTTGCTGTGTCAGAGGTCGATAATAATGGTATCGATAATGAGTCAAAATCACGCTCCAATTCACTTAATATATTGATTAATTATGTTATTTTTGCTAAGACTATAATACTTGATTGTGTGTGTGTGTGTGTGTGTGTGTGTGTGTGTGTGTGTGTGTGTGTGTGTGTGTGTGTGTGTG
>NW_017259299.1:117297-135132 GCF_001594045.1 Atta colombica
TGTGTGAGAATTTGAGAGAGAAATCCCTTACACACAATCTTTCCAATTTCCTCATATATGTAGATACGCATAAAATAAAAACAGAAAAATTCAATAACACATAGTCTTAATTTGAGTTTATTATTAATAAAAATTATCTATTAATGGCTATAATTGGGGTTAGTTGAACTAGATCTGCTAATAATGGTGATTCATCAGATCGTTTCATAATTACGATGTCTTTTCTAACTTTTCAACCGATTGGCTTTAGCGGTTTTTGCATCTTTTGTAGATCAATTTTCAAAGCAGATTCAAATCGACGCAATTACCATCCTTTAAATATTTTCTGATCAATTCACAGTTATTTCTTTTGGTAATAAATCTCATTGATTGTATTGTATATAAAAGCAAATTACTTTCCTTGCGAGAACAAAGTCTGCCATTACGTAATTACTATGTACATCAGTTGAACGCGCAATTTCTTTTTCTATGCTATATAATTAATATAAGATTACAAAAATTACAAAATCAATTCCATCGTCATTAATTATGTTAAACGAACGTGCGTGTTTGCCACGTGACATTATCGAATACGGCAATATTAATTCGCGATTTCTTTCAATTTTCTCAAACAGGGCCCACCACCGCGTGGTCCCGTCATCGCCAATCAATATGCTAACGAGCGATTTCATGCTGCAGCGAGGGCAAAATAAAAACTAACTAAGGTAGTGAAATCGAGCGAAACGCCTAGGGGCAGCGAAAAAGGGAGAGACAAAGAGAGGACGGCAGACGCGATCGGTAATCGAAGCAGTCGTAGTCGGCGAAGAGTCGCCGCTGGGCGATTCCACCTTCCTTCTGGGTATCTCTTTTGAATGTGCAACGGCCAATTAAAATAATTAGCGACGAAACGAACGAGAGCGAGTTTAGTGCATGATTATTGATACAGATAAAGAGCAAAGGAGATAGATAGACATACGCGAACGCGATGGTCGATGGGATGGAACGAAGAAGTACGCGGAGATGCGTTATTTACGATGGGCTTGATTTAATAACGTCTATCGTAGATGGCTCGTGGCTGCAATGAAACGCAAGTATATCGACATAAAAATTCAAAATAACTCGAAGGGTTAATAAAGGATTTAAAGTAACTTGAATTATTAAAATGTTGGCGATTCTTTATAATATGTGAAGCTTATCTCTCGCAGTCGTCTCGATCGAATGTTTGAAATTTCGATTAGATGTTTTAATTTTCGTGAACGCACTCCGTGCGATCGTATATTGTAGGAAAGGCGGCTGCTTTGATCACTTTATATCGCGTTATTGAAATTTTTTATTCCGTCTATGAGAAGAATGTTATTTACGATAAATTTAATAAATGCTAAAGTAATCTTTCGCGCGATTAGTGCACAGCAAAAAAAAAAAGAAAAAAAAAGAGAAATATCGAAGTAAACGATGTGTTTTTGCACAATGTGTAGTTCGTTTAATTGCTATATATCAAATGTTGCGGATCGCGGAATCGCAATCCAGATAATGGCATACCGATTAAATTCAATGTAGCAACGGCTAGCGGGGCGTCTACTTCAATTACTTTTTGTGCTTTATCGAACTTTAATCTTTTATAGCAAAACGTTATTTACGACGGGCTTGATTTAATAACGATCCAGACAACGTCTCTCGTGTTGCTCACGGCCAGTGCAAAATAAAGAGAATCGCCGTCCGACGGAAACTCCGGAAACAATTGTACACAATACAATGTATACACAATAGCCGGCAGCATCATTTAATTTCCCGACTAGACTTTTCTGATGCGAGGGCATCGGGATTAAATCCAACATAAACATATGAGAAAGGCATTTGCTTTAATTATATTGTATCATTTAATGGATTTTCGAAGGTCCGATAATGGGTTATTTACAAACAACTGCACACACACACACACACACACACACACACATACACACACATGTACAAAGCATATATGGAAGCATAATGATATAGCTAATATAAACGAAACTAATGCCTGCCAAACAGTAAAGAGCAAAGAGCAAAAATCAAATTTTTGGTCGCGCTTGATTTTAAGGCTCGCTCTTACAAAAGTGAAACGGCAAAATCAGAGAGAAGCGCTTCGAATTTGGAAGATTGTCCAAGTGGAAAGAGTGAGTAGCACCGAAACTTTTGTTTCAAGCTTCGTTTTTTTAAATCTTTGTTAGTTATCCACTGTCTTATCAAAGAGGCAGACCCTCGATCAATACAATGGCTGAAAATCCTTCGTATGGCGTATGCGTTGCTTGGTTGCTTCCTGTAAAAGATGGCCCGACTGTCTCGTAAATTCCGACAACGTGAGGACTCGCGCAGTCTGTTACTACTTTGGCTGGCTCTGCCCTCCCCCTATACGTTCACAGTCAATGCTGCACCCCGACGCTATTACATTTCTACCGAGACGAGAGAGGGCCCGGCGGAAGAGAATAATCGATTACGCGGTTTACTTCGCTTCCGCCTTCGACTTTATTTAGGCTGCGTTATGCTAAATAGCAACGCAACAATTAGACATAGCATATTTTCGTCACATATAATATTTGAGGAAGAGACTAGAGATCTGAAAGATATTCTATAATTTCTTTCAATTTTCTAGAAGCGAAAACAGACTTTTGAATTTGAAATCTGTGTGATGCGAATTAACTCTCCAAGTGTAATAAAAAAATTTTACGATGACCCAAGAAATATTAGATATGTCGTAACATGCCATGTTTCGAGGATTAAGAGAAATACTGGCTCGAGACTAAATTAGAATGAAGCTGACAGCTAAAGCTGCCAGACGACGTCGTTCGTTCGGCATCGTTGTCTACGCCATCGTCTCTTACGTTTACTTCAGCAAGTGTTTAGGCATTGTTCCGTCGCGTCGCGTTGAAGGGACACCACTGCCGCTTTATGGCGAAACCTGACTCGCGTCCGGAATCGCCGCGCCGCGCGAAGCGGCGTTTCATTTATTCAAAGTAAGTTATTGCGATCGGCTCGGCCACTATATTACCGGGCGAAGACTCTTCTCCTCCTTCATCCATTTCTCTTTCACCGTTCCCCCCTTCCCCCTCTCTCTCTTTCGCTCGCCTGTATGCGGACCTTCCTCCTCTCCGTTAAAGAGTCAGGTTCTCGGTCTCGATTTCCAGGTAAGATATTCATCTAATTCCCCTCCGATTAGTGGACGACCGTATGGCAATCCCGAGTGCCTATATAAGCTTTTCAACCATTTGGACAGCGGCCACTAACTTCTCGGTGACCAGACGATCCGTTATATTGTTCACTGATGCCAGTGAGCATGATCTCTGTCTTGAAACGAAACTGCTGGCTGGAGATAAATATCTAGTGTTCGAGATACGAGTACTCACTTCAGTATCAATTATATCTACTTACTAGTTAATTACTTGCTACATATTTATTCCTGCAGAAAGAGATGCGAAAGCGGATCGTTTGAATCTCTCATGATATATCTATAAATTATTGTTATTTCTTTAAAAGAAAGAATATGTTAATCAAAGAAAATTCATCGTATAGAAGGATATTCTTGAATGTAATTTTATTTATCGCAGGGCGAGAGCTTTTGATCAACACTTGGGCGATTCGCGCGTCACATATATCTAATTTGAGAGATTCGTAGTGTGAACGAGCCGAATCGCCGCGCCAAGCCGTCGAGCGCGTTTAGCGCTACGTGAATATGCTAGTGAATGCCGGATACTGGCGGATACGCAAAGCCGCGGATCTACTCGTTCGGTATGCCATCCGCGCCGCGACGGGGTAGGTAGAACCCTTGGGAAATTTCTTGACAACGACTGTGCGGGCGCAACGTGGGAACAATTTGCAAGCCTGTGGCGGTTCGTAACATTCCTAAGCTCAACGGTAAACGGTTATTCGGGACGCGTCTTCGTACGTTCGTACGTGCATGTACGTGCGGCCGCGCTCTTGTCCCGTGACGCCAAAGATGCTGCACGGAATTTCAGAATTCGTTGCTGAATTTGGTACCTCTTCTTTCGATGCTCTAACTCTTCTTGCATCTTTTCTGCCTTCTTCTCTTATTTCTATGATCATTCCTTCCAGAGAGAATCATAAATTCATTGTTGATTCTCATTTCCGTTTTAATTATGATGTATAGCTGAAACTATTTTAAATTGCGGAGAAGTGTAAGTATAAGTATAGGTATGTAATCCTCAATTAAAAGACAATTATAATTGGCGCTTTTTAAAGACGTACTATACTTCTCAGTTCAGGATCGCGCGCAAGTCCCTCTCTCCCTTCTCCTCCTCCTCCTCCTCCTCCTCCTCCTCCTCCTCCTCTCTCTCTCTCTCTCTCTCTCTCTCTCTCTCTCTCTCTCTCTCTCTCTCTATTCCACATTCACTTTCATAAATTCGAAAACATTATTGGGAAAAAGGAAAGAGCGAGTAAGATGTCGCTGCCAGAAAGAGGAGGATTGTAAACGTCGACGTGGGTGACATGCGTATTTCGAGCATGCGGCAACGAAATCCCGTCTGTTCTATTTGTAGGGCGCCACGGTGATGTTTCACATTGACGTCCCGAGCCTCCTTGGATTTCTTCGCGCGTGAATCTTCATCGTCAGAAAACTTGAGCCGCTGCATCTTGTGCCTAACGCGATCTTCTGTTGGTGAAAATCGACATATTATTCGGATGGTAAATACGTCGCTTCATTGTACGTCAAATATGGATACCCTGTTTTTTTTTCTCATATGATTGCAGGTTTGTGTCTATAAGCAGTATTAACATATTAATAATATGTTATTTATATTAAAATAAAAACGTATTAATTTATTGTAAGTATCCATTACAACCTGACAAATAATAATTTTTCTTCTTCCATTCATTTAATTTGACATAATTTTACATATAGTATTGTACACATTGCTAATATTTTTATCGTATGTCTGTGAAAAAGATATTTTGATATCTCTCCCTTTACGTAACATATATACAGCGTTTATATACATTACTTTTATGTATAGCTTTATTAAAATTTTAATGCGTACAATATATAATCTTCTTATTTCCAAATTCTTAATACATCATTTATGAGAGAAGACAAGATAAACTTCGAGCAGATGCTGCGGTCTTTTTCGCCTCTTGTGCTCTTCTTTCCCATAGGAAAGAAAGGAAGGGAAAGAACGTAAGGGTCGGTGAAAGGGAGGTGAGTGGAGAGTGCCGCGAGTGTAAGTAACGAGTTCAGAATTTCATTAGCGGACGGGCGGCGAGATTATTTTAAAGAGATACGGAATTACCTGATTAGGAGGGAAAAAGTCATTAACTCAGGCGAAACTAATTAACGTTAGGTTTAAGAACGTCCTCTTCTTTTCGTGAATTCACTCTTTGCTCGCCACGGTCGCGAGAGAGAGAGAGAGAGAGAGAGTTTTCGCATCTGCCATTTTTTCTCCTTTTCTTTAGTTGTATATTTGTGCATTATATACAATTATATTGCCGAAAGAAAATCGATATGTTATTTCGTGATATAATGTGTCAAGAATGACCTCTTCCTTCAATATCTCATATATTAATTGCATTTGTTAAACTAATCATTATTTTGTCTACTGTAATATAATAAAAAATATTGTAGAGAAAATCTCTGAAAATTATTTATTATTTAACAAAAGTATAAATTGCACGTTACAAATTGCATATTATTTATAATATGCAACTCATAATATGCAATTTAGATTTAATTTTTTAGTGTGATATTATATCGTTATGGGAAAGAGGATGTTCAATGACCGGATATTCTATAACTAGGCTTTCTAAACTCACAATCAACGAGAGCATGAAACGGGAGTGCCGGAAAGTAGCGAGTATATTTTTTTACATTATATTAGAAGTATGAATATGGTAGAGAAATCTTGCAGGTGCAGAATAAGGAGATAAGTGCAAACAATAAGTCTCATAGCAAAGAGTTCAGCCAGACTAATCTCGTTATAGTTATGAATCGCTGCACTCAGAATAATGCTACTACTTAGACGCGCCATCCAAATTAATTTTATTCGCGTGATGAAGCTTGGAAATATTTAATTATCTAATTCAATAAATATGCACTTTTGATTATTGATTAATACACAAAATTGTATAATAAATTGTATGAGGAAGATATATCAATTTTATAATTATTAGAAAAATTTTATATTAATTAGAAAAATATAATTAAAAGAATACATACGACAAAATTTTTAAACTTTGTTTAAACAAAAGGACACAGTCTTTTCTGTTTTAAATTACAACTAAAATTAGGAGAACATATTTAATAATTAAAATACATACACAGTGAATCACAGAAAGGTGAACAACACTTTTTTTCAATGGGTTTCGAAATGCTGCTCCTCGTCGGAGGAGGTTGGTTCTTACTTATGGATCTAATCATTTTATGTTCAACCGCTCTATGAACAAGACTGAGTTCCGAAACGTATAAAAAAAAAGTGTTGCAACCTTTCTGTGACCCATTGTATATACTGTTATATGAAACGGTAATATGTATAATAATGATGGCAGTGTGTTTATGATTATGAATAACAATAACAGGTGTGGATATTTTCCTTGAAAAAAAAATACCTATATGTAGAATGGAAACTATTACTTAACCGATTAAATGATTTTTACGTCAAGATTATCGCAAACGAGACATGATAATTATGCGATCTTGTCATTTTGAACACGCTTCCTCGCACTCTTAATGATAATAATCGCTATGAGCTTCAATGTATACACGTGTATATATTACGATATTACAAAGTAGATGCATATAGCGCACAATGATGTCGGAATCGATAGACTGTTTCATATTCGAAATTAGGTAGAAATTAATTTACATATTTAATTTAATATGTATGCAAGAAGTTTTATAATTACCGATACATTTGTTCTCTTTATGTGTATATGTATAAGATTCCATTTAAAAAAGACATGTTAAATCGATACTCGAATGTATCAAAGTCCTCTCGAAATTCTTCAAGTTTATTGTTGGCCTTTTTTTTATTTCATAACACTGATCGGTTCTTTCGCTGCGCTTATTTCATGTCATCATATATATTTTGATAGTTGTGTGTATCGAGAGGTTAGTATAATTAGTGTACTAATATTAATTGTATGCATTTTTAAGTATAGCAAAAAGTAAAAAACCAAATAGCACGCGCGAAGCGCCCGTCTGTGATGTCCAGTACATATAAATCAGACATATCTAAGTATAATATTTCATATTTAACTTTGTTATAAAATGTAAAACTGCAGAAATGTAGTTTAAATTTCCTTTTAATTTTAGTTTAGAAGATAAATATATACAGAAAAGAAACAAATATGATTAAAAAAATAAATTTTTATATGTATATATATATATATATAAAGATTGCCTCGATCAAGTAATTGTGTAATCTCTTTTCACAAAATCGTGCATAAATATATAATATATAACATATATAAATAAAATTGAATTATCTCATCTAATCGTTTAATATGTCGAGATAGAATAATATAAAATGTCATTTTTCTTAAACAAATCTACAGTACTTTTAATACTAAATCAAAACTACCATTCTGGATTACCATGTCAGTACTTATCGCAATTTACTTGTCGCAATTTCTATTACGTCTATGAATATACACATGTAACTGACTGTTAAATAGACGTGCTTGTTCCTACGTGTTGAAACTGTATTTTATTACATTAGTAGAAGTAAAGACAGTCACAGCTGAGATAAGAATTGATAGTTTACTTTGAAATAATATGAGCAGGAGGATACTATCCTTGTGTTGTTCAAAATGTAAACTAATTTTTTTCGTGAATCTTCGTGAATGGTATCGCCATGCATCATAGAGGTTAGGAAAATGGAGGCGTTATTTAATTAAAACAAACAATAATTGCCATTATTGTTTTGTCGACAATATTACGATATCGTGTCTCGCACAGAGCAAGGTGAATTTGCACGTGGCGCTAATTGTATATGATATGAAGATATAACAAACGGTGCAGTGTGCGCGAGATACATGCTTTTTTCGTAGCTTCGTTAACACAGGAAAAGAACTGTTTTACGACACGTAATTATTGCGCTAATAATTTATCGCGACTAAAGCATTTAGTAGGGCGATGTTTCGCTGATATCACATGGCAACGTTCGTGCCGTGTATGTCAGAGAAATATGGGATGCGTATGTACATAAAGGGCACTATTTTTGTACTTGGGTTTTCTAACACAGTACGTCCTTTCGCTCGACGGGAACTCACAGCACTTCCCGTACATAATACTCAGATGGAATAAAATTGTAGCGCTTTGCGTTATGTATCAGGTTCTTCCTACAGATCATCACTTCGGGCTTCTTCGTTAAGCGAGGAAATTTTAAGGCTGGTGCATAAAATTGCGACTAAAGCCGGTGACAAAAATCCTCGAGTTATGAGACCAGGCATATCATTTTACCGTGCAAGCATGCAGGTCGTTTCGTCTTCCATGGAAAAGTAGCAGAGAGGCGAAAGCTATCTCTTTGCATCTCTCTCTCTCTCTCTCTCTCTCTCTCTCTCTCTCTCTCTCTCTCTCTCTCTCTTTCTCATCTTTTTTTGACTATTCAAGTTTTATCCTATCTCCCGCACACGACCTGCAGCCTTACTTCCCGCTCTTGAGTCGCTCGCTTTCTTCCCCGTGCAGATATGCAATTCCCATGCATATCTGCGTGCTTCTTTATGAGAAACGTCTTTTTTCTCCCGTTGTCGTCATCGCATCGTCTTTTTGGATATTCAGTGAGAATATGCGGCAAAAGGCACATCGTCTTTGATCAAAAACTAGATGTAATTTTTCTTTTGTATGAAACTAATTTCTTTTGTATGAAGTAACAATCGTACGTATTGACAAAGATTTCAAAATGGTCAATGGTTTCTCTCTTCGATTACTAATTAAGATTTCGCTATTGAAGAATGCAACATTTTGTGCACAATTAACATTGTTTATTAACCGCTGATGCGTATGTTGCACGAGAACATTAATCTATCGCATCGGCGCTAATTAAATTTATTCCGTTTCAATTACAATATCACTGACAGACGATGATGTAGGCAGCCGATGTACGGCACGTTTAATTGCAGATGCCGTCGAGTCATGAATTACGGATTCTCAATTTTCCGTGTCCGTTCGACGATGGCAGATCTTTCTTTTTCTGGCGGATCGCTCCATCACGCTTTCGATATTTATGCAACGTCGCACCGACGCGCGACGTAACGATGATCAAGCCTCACTCAGCGTTATGCACCAATGAACTCGAGAATGCAACTTCATCCGGATTGCCCAACGGGCATTTCGGACCAGTCATTCCGAACCGGTTTTGGTTTACAATATAAGTTACGGCGAGAGAAACAGACGGCCGATAAGCTGATAGACAAATCTTCCGCTACCGCTCGAGCGATTATTCTTCGCGCAGAGCGCTTCGTGATTGTTACGTCAGCAAACGACTTTTTAATCGAGTCAATTTGTCGCGAATCGCACACCGCGTTTAATTAATAAAAACATTGATTCACTAAAAATTATTACTTTCAAAAATATTACGGAAAGATTTCCCTTATAAATAAACTATTGGAATTATAACGATTTTATCAAGATGTATTGCTTATTATAAAACGTTAAACCACGCTACATGTTTCCGTAGAGAATTGGTTAAAAAGATGTAAACGATTGTGCTGCATACTTGCTATCTGCATTTGTTAGGAAATATCTGGAAATGTATTTTGCATCGACAGCTAATACCAGTCGATCCATCTTATCCGCGATAATAATATTGTAAACCGTGATAATGATTGACGATTTAATTTCATTCTTATATCCGGCATACGTTTAAACATTTATGTTTATTTACTAATATAAATCATTTGAACATCGCTAATTGTTTCAGATAGGTTTCAGATCGGTTTGCATTTCGAATTATGTACGTACGTACAACATACATACGTATATTAGATGATACTTGATAGATTTTGTGTATTGGAAGATTTGAATAGACAAATATATAAGAGTTCATAAAAAAGAATTCATAAAATATCTTTGAAATATAATCGATGCAAAGAATTATTCAGTCAATCATATTCAACTCTATTCATGGCATCGTCCCGCGTATATGGAAACCAGAATCGCGATGCAGAAAGCAGCGATGTATAAAATGTCACAGCTATGGACCTTCAGCAAAAGAGCTAATTTCGCAGCTTATTATCTGTAAACGCTTGATTTTGTGCACAGCCACGAGGTCACACTTAAATAACGTATATCCGGCGCAGAGAACGCGACATTAATTTACACCGATTTGTATACTGATCGTTACTGCGCGCATGTAACAGGAAACTATGCTTGCCTTAACCCCGTCACCTTGCCACACTTATTTCAAGCCGAAGCGGCGGCCATTACCATAGCGTTCGCGTGCATAGTCTGCGATGAGCGATTTCAAGAGCATGAGCGGATCGCATACCACACAAGGCGGAGTGCGGCATGTGACGAGCGAGGAGAGTCACGCGAGCGGGCCGCGAGCTTAGAGGGTAGAAGCCATCGCTGTCATTGTCAACGCCTAACGAACGACACACACACACACACACACACACACACACACGCACACACACACACACGAACACACACACATACGTGTATATATATATATATATATATATATATATGTATATCGTTCGTACATGTAAGCCAGGGAAACCCTGCTAAGAATCCAAGATGGCTACCAGGCAGCGTCCCGAAGGATCGCGAGGGAATCCTGTGATTACATTCCTGACTCACCCGCTCTCTCTCGTCGCCGCCACCCAAGCCCACGCCGGCACGTTTCGGAAGTCCCGTTACCGTCGCTCGTCCTCGCCGCACTCCGCCGCTGACGTACCTTATTTCAGGAACCTTCCGGCGTGCCCTGGATAGTTTTAGAACGTCTTCCTGACGTACTTTTAGTCTTGTCGTTTAAGCGGAAATTGTAACGCCGTTGTCGCAGTAACGCGGCGCTCTACGATTATGCGCTGCGTCTTAAGTTAATGCTATAATGCGCTACTAAAATTAACTCATCATGCGTCAATCTCCTCTTGCTTGATTCGGCAATTGTATTCGGTCAAGAATTGTTGCTATTTCACGTTAGCAAATTACCGCGTACAATGATAATTTTAGTTAGCGCACAGACTAATCTCAGATAGAATAATCTGACGGAAGTGTTTCGAACACTACAAAATCTGACGTTTTTGGCAGGATTCAAACGTCAAATTTTCAAAAGCTTTTATGACAACAGCAATCACAATGTGAAACGCTTGTCGATACAAGGTCGTGTAATACGCACGATGATAAACTATCCAGATCGTCTATCGATCAATGATACGTTATAATTATTCGTAATACACTTCCGTTTTGCGTTATACACATCAACATGCTAAATGATTTATCTGTTTGCACTTGCTCAAACTCACGACGGCAATCGCAAATTGTTCTTAATATTTAATAAATGTTTTTAATTATGCGAGTTGGAACGATTTATCGTTGTTACAGTTATTCGACAATAGTAAGATAGAAAAAAGAAAGAAAAATTATATAGATACAATATCATTTCTCTTTTCTTTTCTTACTTGATTTTAAAAATCGTAATATACATATAATATTTTCGAGTATAATTTTAACTTATTATTTTAAATTTTAATATTGATTTCTTTAATATACATATTATTATTATTAAAGAAATTTTCTTTATATATATAATTTTATTTTTTTATATATATAGTTATATATATAGTTTTTTTTAAACAAATTATATAATGTAGCAAGCTAATAAATTATTGCTATTATCTTTCTATTAATATTTATCTGGTGTTTCATTTGCATGTGTGTAAATTGAATTTTATTCAATATCTGAAAAATATCTCAAATATTCCAATGTCGCATACAACATGCATATTTCCAAGTTTCATGTATGTATTCGATTACTGATTTCGGGTCATCGCCGATAGCGCAGTAGCCGCTTTTATGGTGTGGAAAAACGAAATGCTCGTGAGTAATCGCACTCAATAACTAGCGTCGTCTTTTTTAATTAAACCTGGTTATGATCAATTTGCAGCACATTGCCAGGTATGTACGAGCCATCGAATAGCCATCCTCACGATAGCGAATCGTCGCAACTCATGATTGGTCGGCACGAAAGTGAGAGAAGCGCAGTGGTTTTTTAAATAAAAAATATATCAGTTCAAGTTTCAAAAAATTACTTGCGGCATCAACGCGATTTGTTACATGCTGTTTAATCGTATTTCCTGAAAACATATAGTATGTTTGACAGATGCGCGAATTCTTATCCTTATCCTATTTATTGATTCACAGTTATCAACAGGATACGCATATTGCTGCTATCCAAAAAATTCTCTTATACTTTTATTATGCAATCCTTCTAACTATATTCCGTAATATAATATAAGCTTAAATAGTATGTGAAAGCATCAAACAGTAAAATAAAATAAGTAAGAAAAAATAGTCTTACTTGTCCGTTATAAGATTTACGCAATACTAATTACGCGCGCGCGCGGCAGGAGATCTCACAAAGGGAAATAATAGCGCTGTCGATCACGCTAATGATCAGAGTAAAAGCGAAGATAGGTGGTGGATGGACGACAGTAATGTGTGGGTATACATGTGTATATGTATATAATACGACCTAACAGTCGGCGTGATAAGAGCGATGTTAAGTTACAACGATGAAAATAACGTCACCGTAAAGTTCCTACCGTCGTTCATTTTTTATGTGGCGAAAGTAATTTAAGAAGTGTGGTAATTAAGTAGCACAACACACACACACATACACACACACACAGATCCATTACGTTGTGTGTATTAATAGAGATACAAATGCCGATAGGCGAATATAATGGACACCGTGTCTTATCGATAAATAAAAATATTCTTCAAGATTTGAGAAATGGAAGAAATATACAAATTCAACCGCGAAAGATAACATGATAATCGTAACAGAGTACATGCAAGGACGTAAATCGACGAATCTTATCCTCTGGAACGATTACGTCGTGCGTACATCATATTTACGTACGTCGTATTTCGGCAAATATAATTTCATTGGAACTCCGAGGTTAAGTCCTTTAAAAATATCAAAAGTTTGGATCAATGTAATATAATTTATACATATATATTTAAAATTTATACAATAAATTTATACATTTTGTACAAATAGGATGATAAATCTGTTTTTGTTAGCATTTTCGTGTATTCTAAAAGTGTGTAATGAAAATAATAATTAATGAAAAGCTTCAAAACTTATTAATAAATTCTGACGTTTACACAACATTTATTGTGTACATGTATATACGAATCCAAAAATATAAATAAAACAATTTTTTTTACAATCGTTCGAGCATGCGAAATTGCATAATGAAATTTTTGTTATAACATCTTTGCGCGGGTATAATATCTTCACAATATAACTCTGCATCATTGTTTCTACTCTCGTTTTTGCTCCTTTCAGATTAAATTCGCCTTTACGAGCGAGCTTGCGAGGCAAAGTGGTGGCCAGGAAGTTCATCATCATCAAGTCGCAAAGAGCGCTGCGTGACTCGGTCCGAACGTGAAGCGAATTTATATTCTTTACGGCTACTGCTCGTTAACCCCATAATTCAATGACCTTTGTACCTTACTCTGTACTTTATGATTCTCAAGAAATTATAGATATGGAATCTTATCGATCTATTTAAATAAATGAATAAATAAATAAAGAGTCTGTGTCACCGACTTTTATTTCTTTTTATCATTGTCATTATTATATATTCACTTTTGGACGAAATTTCTCTCCTAATTAAAGAAAGTGTAGAAATAAATAACGAACAGTAATTAATAGGTATACTTAAAGATTTACACGTAAATACACGTTTCTCACTTTGTCTCATATTCGATTATGTTCTTGCTTTTATTACGTTTGTAAGCAAAGATGATTATAAGCTATCGAACTAAAATATCTTGCTCGCGTCATTATGCCACATTGTAACGAAGATTCAACGAAAATAAAAGAATAGGTGTCATATATTCTTTTTCCTTTTCTATTTCTCGTCTTCTCTTCGACGAAGGAGTTGCCAGTACCGTTCTATGACGTTCAGCACGCCCCTTTTCTGCTGTCGACCGCGATGCCTCTGCTAGTAGCCGCAGTTCACGGTAATTATTCCCCCTTGCACTTTAAATACAGTAATTCTTGAGTTTCTTCGCCGCGCGTTGTTTATGGTAATTCCCGTTGCCGCTATAAATATTCTTGCAAATACAAAAATTGCAACCCTCCAGATACGATGGTCGCTGCTCACGCTATAGAAAGTCACCCGCGGATGTGAAAGAGAGCAATATTATAGAAAAAATATAGGAATATAATATTCATGCAAATTACATATGGTGCGGAAATGTTCGCTGGAATATTGAGAAATCTATAAATAATATCAGAAACTGTAGGACACTAACAGAAATGTATTTAATATCCGATTTTTTTATTATTCATACAAACATATTACGTCAGAACGCAATTATGCTTAGATAAATGTAACGTGCAATATCTTTTTATGAATTAAATAAATAAAATATATCGATATGCTTTAGTCGATGGCGATCTAAAAAATATGCAAACAGAGTTGAAATCAGCCATTATTGAAAAATTTCTGTAAATAAACCCAATAATATAAAATTAAAAATATTTTATAATTAATTAGTTTAAAAAATATCTAAATTTTTATCATACACACGAAATTTTACTATACAATTACTATATAGATTCGGGATATTGGATTATGATTTACAAATCGCAGCATCGATTAACTTTTTTCACGTGGAAACGGGATAAATAACGAATTTCTTCATCGCTTCGTCACTATTGCGGCCGTCATTATTCGTTTTCCTATTTAGCAGTGGCAGATTCAAATTCGATTCCATTTCGCTAGGAGACAGCAGTAAATACAATTCATGCTCGCACGATATTTGCAGTGTACAGTACCTAAAGAACAACCTAGCGCGAGAAGACAAACGAGTTATCCGGTCGATTATTATTGTCTCTCCACCCTGCACGCGGCCACAGGGCTCGATTTTCTCGTCCTTTCTCGTTCTCTCTCGAGTGCTATCGATCGGCGATGTTAATATTAGATGAGTGAGGCACCTGCCGCCCTCGTTCTCTAGCCATTGTCACATACCCCTGAAAGTTTAATCGGCTTCTTCGCCCGGCCACCTCGCATTGACCTTTTTGTCTTGGAAGCAGCTGCTACTGCGTCCTGGAGTTACCAGAGAAAAAAGTACGACAGTGCCGCTGATTATTTTATACGAGCAGAAATTAGGAAGACACTATGTCGCTTGATACAAACTTGTCATTAGTTTGAACATTACTTAATTGTTAGTTCATTGCGAGTTTCATACTGCATTTACAAGCAAATCTTATCTTTAATCGTTTGTTAATTTAACTGTTTGTTTATCTTTTTCTTGTTTGAATCTTAAAAAAAACAAATGATCACAATTAAATCATAATTAAAGTTAAAACATTTAGTTAATTGATAAAATTAACTAATTAGTATCGTATGAATTTGTCAATGTAGGAGAAACTTGATATCTCTTTAGTATTAATAGTTTTAAAGATGTTTGATTCTTTCTACATATTTTCTTTTCTATAAAACATGTGAGATATGCATATAAGCATCCAAGCAAATTTTTATTTTTTATCTAGTTATCGAAATTTTTATGTTAAATACCTAATAAATTCAAAGTGGGTACGATAGATAGTAAATAATGTACATATAAGTAAAAAGCTTGTGTAACAGGCAAAATTTTATATCTTATAATAAAACATTTTTATGCTGGAACGTATATAAAGGATCTTATCCTTTGCAGAAACTAATTAAAGTCCAATATAAATAACTTAATTAACAGACATGGCAGATCGCGTTTCTTATACAGCCCGTCTTTTCCATGTACTTACGAAATTTAGTCTACGTCACAGATGCATCTTTCAAGGAAAGTAAGTGACTGCACGTCTATTCCATTCTTTTGCTTAATTCTAATGTATTCATGCGCATGCTTCTGCGAAGTATTTCATATTTTCCTACAAAATTATATATATTCTTTGACACACGCATTAATTTTATACTCATCATTAATAACAAAACCGGGACTAAACATTTCGACAACGAGTGATTTCTGTACATATCTTAAAATAGAAATTTACATTTTTTTATACGTCCTGACTGTGATTAACAATTATTTACAAGGATTACAAGAAATATTTACATTTTTTTATATAATGAAACTTAGTGGCGTTTTACAATTCGGCGATATTATCATAGAAAAGAGAGAGAGAGAGAGAGAGAGAGAGAGAGAGAGAGAGAGAGAGAGAGAGAGAAATGCGCTCGCACGTACATTACATTTTTCCGTTTAATTGCTTGGCGCATACACACCACTGCGAACTCGGGAAGGGTAGCTGAACGCATCTCGAGATATGGTGCGGCGGTATCCTGGTCTCCGGTCTCTTGAAGCTGGCGAGAATGTAATTATGAAGCGGAGATCCATAGGACGAGATAGGGTCCCGCGAGCGTGATGGATGTTTTCAGCGTCTGCTCCGCGTCTGCTCCGCATTACTGACTTACGAGCTCGCGAGTATAGACACGTCTCTCTCTCTCTCTCTCTCTCTCTCTCTCTCTCTCTCTCTCTCTCTCTTCTCCAGGCTACCTCGCAAGCGCTGCCAATATATGCACCAATGGGACAACCATTCTATGTAAATCGTGCTTATAAAGTATCCGACACACCGTGAAAGGCGGCGCTCCTCAAGAACCATCGCGATCCTTCGACTTGTCTTTTTATAGCAAGACTCTGTCCGTCAATAACGTTAAAATGGCTAATCGTATGACTGTTCTGACAGTCGAGAATTAAACATACTAGACTAGTATTGTGTCTTATCGTATTCGAATTAGAATTTTAATTTAGTATGCATTGGACATAATTATCAAATTATAAATAATAGTTTTATAATAGTATTATATATATCTGGATTTAAAATCATCGCTGCATAAAGCGATACTTGTAAAAAGTTTAATCGAATTTATGTGACATGGGCTAACTTTAGATAATACTATCTCCATCTTCTCCTGAAGCGTTTAAAATGACTATTTTAATATGAAATTTGAAAGTTTATAGTTCTAAACTTGTAAAAGAAGTTTTATTTTTGTCATTTCCGTTAATCACTTCAGATTAATATACCAAGCAAACTCAAAATCGTTCTTTACCAAATTCTATATTTTACTATATGATATTTTGCTTTGCTTCCTGATTCACTTCCATCTTCTTATTGAGAAAGAAAGTAAAGTTCAAAATAGAATACTTTAACAAACGGTTTATAGTCGATGTAAAAGAACAGTTAATGCAAGAGATCGTACTTCTCATACACAGACATAAGTACATAAGTATATAAGTTTGTGTATCGCGCGAGCTCTCATGGTCCCGCCCAAGTCTGTTGGCCAATAGTCATTAGCTGGGCCCATTAAACCCTCGGACATACACGTACTCAGCTCACGCATGCAGGCACGCATTTACGTCGTAGCTCTGCACGTATACATGCGCGCATATACGTATACGTGATCACGATTACGTTACGCGACACGTAAGCTTGAGCGTGCATTTCAAATGCGCTGTTTCCAAAGTGATAGAAAGACAAAGACAAACTGACTGACTGTGCTATGGTGCGCACTTTGATGTGAAAGCGAGAAGAGGAGGACAATCAAACGGAATGAGAGAAAGTAAAGGAAGAGAAAGCAGAAAGGACACGGAAAGAGAAATACATATAGGTACACGTATATATATATATATATATA
>NW_017259299.1:135232-138758 GCF_001594045.1 Atta colombica
ACAAGCTCGTCGTCCGACACAGTGCTAGTATGGCGCACCGTTCTGCCTACTTGGCCGTGGCCGTGTCGTGTTTGGGTGGTTTGCAAGCGTTCACCAGATGCTCTGCTCGGCTTGGCTCGGCTCGGCCGGCCACCAGCCTCATCGGCCTCATGGCCTGCGGCAGGTCTGCTGGTAGCGTCTCCGGTGAGAGACGGTGAGAGATGGTGAAACGAAACGGTGGGGAGCTGCACGGGAGGTAGAGGCGGACCCGAGAGGCGGCTTTAACGCCCGCCTTCCATCGACTTTGTAGCGGTTGATAGCGGACGGCGTAATCAAACGGCACTTGCCGTTCCCGTGATGTTGTGCGTTATCATGACGCACGAGTGCATCATGAGGATTGAGCGTGGAAGAGAGTGAGAAATAAATGCCTCGTGTAATTTCAACGCAACTAAGCAAAGAAATTGTTTATTCCATTTTTTTTTCTCCAGGCAGATTTTACTCTCATTGACAGACGAAATGTACAGAATGAAACTTTTAAATATAAGAAAACAAGCATTCTTACATATGATTAATGATAAATACAGATTTCACATATCTTTTGCAAAATCATGAATATAAGAAAAGCTAATATCACATTAGATAGCGTGCGGAATAATAAAAAAAATGGTATATCTACGTTTAAGATGAACAATAGCATAGAATTAAAGATTTGTAGTTATACCAAATAGATTATATAATAAGCATTTACTATATTTCGAAATGTAACATTATAAAAAACTATTATTTTTAATTAGTACGCAACTTTCAGAAGTCGCACACTTTGCAAAATGACGAAACAAACAATTTGAATTAGAAAAAATATAAAATGTACAGCAAATATTTGTAAATGTTGCCAATTGATTCGTTTAAATTATAAGTTTTTTTTATATTATATCAAACCGATGTAAATTTTGCTATGCATTCCGAAATATGCATTTTTTGTAATATGTAATTTTAATACTTATTTCAATGCACATAAAGTTTTTTTCTCCAAAATGCAAAATTTTTTGTTGCATATCTTGCAGGTCACCATTTTTTAACATCATGCTAAGAGATATTTTCACTGTCACTTACAGGAATCAATTATTATTTCTTTCAATTTTATACAACACCTTCCTCTTTTATTTGCAACGACACTGTTTGTAGCCAATCAAATCGATCAAGTTATTTCTTCCACAACACCTTTCACTTCTATCAAGAAAGCACACTCATTCTTCCCGTGCACATGAAAATATGTTTGTCTTTTCATTTTTTTAAGAGTTTAGCAAGGGAAATGCTCTCTTCAATGTACATCCGCGTCGAGGAACGTCGCTTCCTGGCATCGTGCAGAGAACTGCGGCAACAAGCCGAAGCCACAGCAGAAGAGGCAGCAACGGGCAACGACGAGCGGATATTTCAGCTGGCGGCTCCTGCTGAGATGCGGCGATTATGTTTGTCCATTAATATGCGCCGAGACAAGGCAACGAGGTCCTTTATCCGTTCCTTCGCGCGCGGCGCGGCGGCGCGGTGTAGCGAGTGGGTCTCTGGGTCTTCGGGTCTAGGGCCGACCCGGTACGTCCTATCATTTATCATGTTGTTTCACCCACATTTTTCCTCTTGCTTTCAACCATATACATGCTCTTGCTCCTATTCATTGATATTAGACAAATGCTGGAGTACAGTAATAATTTTAATTTATAAATGAGTTTTATTACACATGCAGTACGTATAATAATATAATATGTGTAAATCGTAAGAGAGAGAGTTTTTCATCTTTTTCTAAATAATTTGCAGAGGGCTATAAAAATTTCTCGTGTTCTTTAAAGATTTATATAATAGTAGTCTTTTCTAGACCAAAGACAAAATCATTGCAAATTATACAATTCATAAAAAGGTCTATAACAAGATAACGGTTTGATGGTAATGCGAGTTTTGCAGTCACTGCTATCGAGTTGTAGAGATGATCTTGAATCTAACGAAGCCGATGTTTCGGAAGACCATTAGTGAAGTACTGCGAAAGTTTATCAATTATCTCGAATAGAGCGTGGGAAGGATTACCGGTAGTAATCATTTCTTTTCGAGAATGCGGTCAATGGTTATGTGTTGGGGCGGCAAGTGATTTAATAACCCGATTTTTAACTTGTTTTTTTTTTCTCTCGATCAACCTGGTCCAGGTCTCAAAAAGACCAATATATTAATCCACAAAATACAATCTTCTCGATACGAGTTCGAATACGATGAAGCAAGGTTATTAGAGAAACTTGTCTTCTCGTCTGCCGGTATCGTCTCGTGCTGCTAGTCTCGAAGAGAAGTTATATTTGCCGCATCGTCGTAAATATGAAATATCCAAGTCTGGATCCACAGTCGATTTCATCTGTACCATGGCGACAATGATTTTCAGTGTTTCCATCGTCTTCCTTGAGTTCCTTGTCTTCTTTGGTACTCAATGCCTAATATGCCAATTAGAAAAATTTTACTTTCGGCGATTTTACGAGAGAATAATCCATTCCTAGAAATCGTGACTATAATCAGTCAAAAGATTTCGCTCTCATCTCTCTCCGGCATAGAAGGCACTTGGGAAAATTTTGAGTCGATAGATTCCTCTTTCGCTCGCTGCGCCGATATTCACGCGACAATTGTTCCGAAATTAGAAATTTTGTCCTTTTTCATGAACATTCTACATGCTGCAGCACATTATCGAAAAAATTGCGAGAGTTGGTTTATTTTCGATTATACTTTGATCTGTGTTGAAGATAGAGGAGCGGACGGATATTCCAGACGAGGTATACCTACCGGCAGGAAGTGTGTCAGGATACATCGTGCGGTTCCTTGCTTGTTACGGTTGATTGGCATTTGCATAGTTAATGCATAATGCGAGTGAATTCACGTCGCCGATGACTATGCAGATTTAGACATGCGCCGTGTATCGCAATCGCGAATTGGATCAATGATCTACAGCCTGTATAGAGGTAAGATGTGACAGAAATGAGGCGTCCAGAGAGTCACATTCGTAGTCAGTGATATTCCTCAGAGGAAAAGCCGAAATGTTTGAAACGGTCGAGCAAGATTTATCTCGGAACCTTGCTAACTCATGCTAATCTCTATATTCATTAATTCGAGGCTGCAAATATGGGAAAGCAGGTATTTAAAATTGACAAAATCGGCGCCAACGATCGCAGTAGATTCGGATTAACGACAAGTTGGAAATATTAAGTCGTGTACAGATTTTTTTTCTGTCTTTAACGTAGCCGTGTGGACCGATACGCGGCACATTGATCGCGGTAAATTTGGATCAGCGTCCTAACGATTTCTATATACAACGTTCACGAATCGTGGTTCCTTAATATACATGCAACATTGTTGCCTTCGCGTTCAGGTTTCTCAATGAAATATCAAATCCGAATGAGGAGATATAATGGTTGTTTCTTTTCACCTTTTATCCCTTGCACTGGGATAGCGAATGATGATGCGGATCGGGGGAGCGAAAAATGAAAAAAGAATATGAAAAAGAGGGATTCTATATATATAT
>NW_017259299.1:138858-157026 GCF_001594045.1 Atta colombica
ACAATTTTACGCTGGATTTTTCAAAAAGGAAATTATAAAAGAGCAGATTGGAAACGAAAGAGAAGGTAATAAAGAGGAGTCTTTACGACACGTGGCATTTCTGAGGCTGGAGTTTCAAAGGGAAGTAATAGACAGAATTCACCGTGACATCTCAACATTGTTTATCGAGTTACGGAACTTGAAGATAAAATCGTGCCACTACAACCATGTAAATGAAACCAATCGAGAGAACGAAAAAAATCAATCAATAAAAGGTTTTCAAGTTTGACGCTTGTTAAGAAATCGTATGCATATTATATGGTATATCTTTTTATATTATGATTATTTTTATATTATGATTTTTGTAAAATAGAATTAATAATTTAATGCATAAGATTCAATATAAATTTTATAGGTTATAAACAATTGTAAATTCTATCATTAACAAGTATAACGTTGATATGTGAGCTTAACAAACTCTCTCATAATCTTAAGTATATTATTTTGTAATAATATGTCGACTTTTTTGTTTCAAACTTATCAGTGGTGTTTCATGTTTCTATGAAATAGATGCTTGATAATAAATATAACAGATTATTAATCTCTATTACTAGCGCATTTGAGCGCGTTTAAACTTCAAGTAACATTCAACGCATATCGCAGATGATCGCGAGACGAAGTACTTGCTTGCTGCTTATACTGCGGCGACTCGTAAACATTTGTATACATGTGCTTTATTAGTAGCATACTTTAATCACGATTTTATTCAGGATATTCAAAAGATAATAAAATTATTCAAATATAAATATATCATTTATAAGGTTGAAAAATCTGCAAAGTGAATTATGAATAAATTATATGTTTTACACTTCCTAACTTTGACGTTGCGTGGAAATTATGTAATCATATGGAAATAAATTTTTCGATCGCAATATTTAGCGGGAGATTTTGTTTTTTCTTTCTCATTCTCTCTCTCTCTCTCACACTCACTCACTCACTCACTCACTCTCGACGAGGTGAATGTCGTTTCTTGAGACAGTGCAGGCTAATTTATTTAGCAGATCCACATAAGTTCCGTAGCGAGAATATTCGAGAGGAAAAAATATCGCATACATATAATATTATTATATATGTTACAAATGAGTAGCTAGAATCGAGAGCGCGCACGAGCGCTCGTATGCATCGGCGCGCATTTGTGCGCCCGTGCAGTCAAGCGCACGTCAGTTGATTTAGTGTCAGATTGGTCATGGGTTGTCGCCTCACCCTCCAACCCCGGTCGCCCTCTTTCTCTCTTTTTCTCTGATCTCCTCTTCGTTATCCTCTTACCGAACCGAGAGAATATAAACGAGAAAAAGACAGAGAGGGAGAGAGAGAGAGAGAGAGAGAGAGAGAGAAGGAAGGGAGGGGGGAGGGGAGGGGAGGGGGAAGAAAAAAGAAACAAGTATTCTTTTTTTTCTTTTCCTTGCATTTTTGCTTTTTTTCTAGTTTGTAAGAACGCAGCTCAAGATCTTTGATCACCCGACCGACCATCGAGAGACCTGATCATACGCTACCCCGCATCGAAAAGAAACCGATCCCTGTTTCGATACTCTCTTTTTTTCGTTCTCCAACATTCTCCACGGAGATGATGCGATCATACCTGCTGGATACAGATCGTTAGCTACCATTTCTGTCATGTCACAATCATAAGAAATTTTTCAGAGTTGTTAATCACGTTTGTGTATGTTTAATTGTTATTAAAATATATTGATTTAATCTGATATTTTTATTTATTTATTAAATTTATATTTAATAAATTTATAATTAAATAAACAACGTTTTTATTTAATTAAAAATTTTGATTTTATAAAAAAAATACAATTTTTAAAATAATGGAGTTAAAAAACTGTTTTAATAGTATTTTAAATTTATATTAACATTCAATATTCTGAAACTTTTTTCAATGAATGATGAAGTAGATTTGTACAAATGTATGTGCATGTGTGTGTATAAAATATGTATAATTTTTGAATCTGTCGTAGCATACACATAGATTTCAAAGATAGGAAAGGAGCCATTATTATTGTTAATTAAGGAATATGATAATTAAGGAATATGATGATTAAGGAATATAATAATATTGCTCTGTAGATTTTTGTTTGCGGTATTATTAGATTTACTATGCAAGCAGAAGTTACGCGAGTACTTCGTTCACGTCGCATCTTTAAATAAAGTTATATCATATCCTACGAGCGAATACTTGCGCAAGTATATCGACAATCGACGACGGAAATGTCATGTTATGCAGACCATATTCATCAGTTTATAATCAATCACATTGCATCTGCTTGGTATATCAAAGTATAATTTCACCGTGCAATAATTTTATTTGGATCATCTAAATTCCAACGTTTCGATGTGCTGGATGTGCGTATTATTACATTAATATTCGATTTTATAATAACTGTCTTCTTGATACTATTTGTAGACTACTTAACTGTAATGTCATTGACAACATGCGCAATGTCCACATATGTGTCAGTTAATTCTAATTATACTATATATATTTCTCAATAATCATTTTTAGTTTTATTCTGATTCATAACGATCGACATATAGCACATATTTGTCATATATATTTGTCACTTAATTAAAGATTTAAAACGAAAAGAAAAAGGTATTCCATTTTTGATAATACTATATGCATAATAAAAAAACTGTTTCACTGCAGATATGTCGAATGTCTTGTTGCTTTTGATTCTAGATCTAACATTTCAATTGTTGATGAAACCTGCCTAATACCTACTTTCTGCAACAATGTTAATTTTTATTTCCCACGGAAGTCTAGACTTAAATAATTGCAATAAATTTATATATATTATAATATGTATTATAAAAATTGAGATATATGTTATAATCGTGCTGGATTAATCGCGAATTCTCTTTTTTTAATAATTCGGAGCAGATGGATGAATTCTTGAAAAGAAAGAAAGAAAACTATTTGCTGAACTGACAGGTCGAATGCATCCTACAAACCTTCCATCGATTTCATGATTTAGGGTATCGGTTTGAAAGTACCACTTTTCTGCCATTCCGTGCTACCATCCGATCTCACAAGTCATTTCCACACCTAGGTATTAAAACGAGAGAAGCGGCAGAGAAAGAAAGCTGATACTGGCACGAGCAGTCGATTGGTGAAGAGATCCCAGCTGTGCGCCACAAAATTGCAGCTTACTATCGGTCACAAACGTTTCACAAAAGTTTAATCATGATAATGGGAGTTCACATGACAGAACAAATTTTGCAATAAAGGCAGCGATGGTTCTAGAAAAAAATGAGAATCAGTTATAATTATTAAGGATACTTTGGCTTTTACACACTGTTTAAATGATCATTCTTGCTACAGACTTTTACTTTTTTATAATTTATATTACAAATGTATTTTTTTAGTAGATAATTTTTAGGCTTCTTCATAACTTATTATTATTAATAAGAAATTAATAATATAAATAATTAGATACAACATAGTAATAATTTTTTAAGCTGATTATTTAAAATATTGCATTATGTTTAAAAGCCGTCTTCCAAATCTTCATTTCATCTAAAAAATTTATACACGATTTTAAAGACTTGTTCCGATTTCTCGTTTCCCGTAATTAGATACAATTCGGTTGAATTTAGATATATGAGCGTAACAGAGAACTGCGTCGGTCTATAAATATCTTGAATCGGGGTGTTTCGACGATTATAATTATGTTCAGGTAGATAGTTGCATTGGAGAAGCGAAAAGTCGTCGGGATCGCGGCGGGAAATAGAATGAGAAGAAGGGGGATGATGGTTTGATGGACAGGAGGCGTCTCAGGGCGGAGAGGGCGTTCCGAAGCCTTTTCGCGTTTTATTCATTCGCTTGCTGTCCCTCTTCTCTTTTTTCTATAGTATTTTCGATCCGGCTTTTCACCAAAAAAATGGTCAAAGAATATCACTAATTAACAAGTGAATGGCATTGTTTATAAAAATTATATTAGATAGAGAAATTCAATTAGATGCTTAGACGTATGATTAAAAAAATACATATAGTTTTGCAACAATAAAAAATTATTATGACGTTTATGCTTTTGACTACAAATATTTTATAACGTTTATTACAACTTCCCCCTCCCCTCTCTCTCTCTTCCATTTTTACACGAATTTACATTGTTAGTGATGAAAATTATCATAATAACAAAGAAACAAATATTAACAATCGGATGATTTTCCGCTCAATGAGTGACTAAAAAAATGCGTTAGTCTGTGCAGTGATGTGGATTACGTATAACGGTTTGCTCGCGGTCAAAATGGATGAAAGATGATTCGCTAGCGGTTGGAGACTGCATGACAAATTATCAATAACTTTACCGTAAGTCTAGCAAGACGGTCTGGGATGGGGGTGGATTGGAGGTATGGGAAGACTAATGATGAGATTGATGTCGACCACGCCATAGGAATGTTGTAAGGAGAGCTCGACGACGTGCGACAGTGACAACCTGAAAAAGTTCTTTAAACGGACACGCGACAATCTAGTATCAGAAAGTGACTAAAAAAATCGTTGGATGTACATTATATTTACAGATAATTTTCATTATTCTATTTCTCACAATGTATAGGTATCTGAGATTAGTAATTCAGATTTGCACTAAATATTGAGATATAAAAGAAAAACATTTCACGTTTTGAAAATTGATTTTCCGTTTCTAAGAATTTGTATATTTAAATATTTAGCTCCGTTTCGTGAAATAAGTTATACGAATAAAGTTAATAAGTTTTCGGAATAAATAGAAAATCGGATTGTAAATCATAACGTTTTAATTTAAATGCCATAATTGATTTTCACTTATAGTCTTTTTTTTAAAACGACATATATGTTTTAGATTAATATAGAACAGAAGCGAATAAGAATGAGAGATGTCAGAGTTTTTTTTTCACTTAAATAATGAGTTTCACTTAAAAAATGAGTTCATTCCACGGATTAAAACGTCGCAACGAGAAAACATAATTGTCTATGTAAATATTTAGAAAGAGATAGTTGTGCAAGATACAAAGGCACACGCGACGTCAAATTGAGCATTTAAACATGATGCAACTCGATGTTAAAACGTGTATAATGAATGCACACACGGGGACCATGAAATAATAACCGAGCTCAATACGGACGAGCTCGGCTCGGTATATATGCGTGCATCGAGTACGTTTATGCGCGCACACGAACTTATACGCCTTGCTATAACTCACGGTGAAGATTTATATCTCGTTCGTGAATGCCTAAAGGTGGATATAGGCAAGGAGCGAAGATATCCCCAGTCCAGATTTCGATCGCGCGGTATCAAACTGCGCCATGACAAAACGATAAATCACACTCGGATCGTATAGGACGGGGTGTAATCGAACGGATCAGGTATGTCGTGTAACACCTTTCGCTTCTGAACGTTACGACGACATAGTAACAAATAGAGGAAGAAACGAATATTATTTGCCATTTCATAGTGTAAACAGAACGTATAAAACTATAATATAAACAATATTCGCGTATATATGTTTATTTATGTGTATAATAATTTCAAACGTAAAAATCAATTTAATGTTTAATATAAATGTAGGACTAACGTGCATATATAAGCGTTTTTTAGTACGAGAGTTTTTGTTTTATTTAAACGAAAGCTAATATATAATTTGAAGCAAGACTTTGCGAAGCTTATTTTATTATGTTTGCAATTCCCTGTATTGTTCATCTTATTCATTCATGTTTTGTAGTAACGTAACATGTGTTGTAATTTAATAATTATAGAATATTCAATGGACGTCAAGATATGTGTATCGAAGTACACAGTTATTAAAATTGCGTTATATATACGTATGTGCTATGTAGCGAGATGTATAATGATAGCGGCACAATTATTTGAAAACGTTTTCTTATACGTTGATAAAAAACACAATATAAATTATAATTATATTATAATCAACGTATTGTGACGATATTTATAAAATTACTTATGTATTCTCTTTGTATCGATATATACGTGTTATCATTGATTTTTATAATTACATATATATGTATATAAGTTGCTATAATAAAGAATAATAATTAGAAGTAATAAAATAGTTGTTCGAGTTGTTATATTTCATGTAAAAATAATGTTTTTTAAATAATACATTAAGAATCGAGACAACGATCGGTATTCGTAATCGATTCTTCTATTTAGGATCGTCTCACCTTAAGACATTATCTTAAGATTTAAAATAAGCAGTCTTAAAATAAGAACGGATCATGTGAATACTGCCCAGTCATATTATACTAACATCAATAAAATTATTTTGTCGAATACACGTACGGTTTATCATATGTCCCAAAACGAGTAAAAGCGGATGTGAAGAATTAACAACCAACATGGGCGGAAATGAAACTGTTTCTCCTTAAATTATCGCAAAATATTCGACATCTGCGAAAGGACGATCGTGACAAGCTACTCTGATGTAGTTCCGTGAATGGCGAGACCGAAAGTGACAAGCGGGACAAATTTGGACATAGAAGAAGCTAATCGGTGCTAATGGAGACTGTACGCTTTATACTGCTATGAATTAACTAGACGACGAACCGTGATATTATATATCATAGATTTCACTATTCAATCTCCACGTCTAATTATTTCGTACAAGTAACGATCGATCAAGAGTGATTGTCACTTGAAAGTGACTACGCTATATCATAATTAGTATAAAAATAATAGGTAAAAACACATTCTGATGTATGTATAAACTTGCTGATATGAATCCATATGTATTATAGTACGTAGGTCTATGGTAAATTTTTATTAAATCTCTCTTTTTATTAACATTTATTAAATATATAATTGAAAAATAAAAAAGTTTACAGAGATTGTTTAATGATAAAGACAATATTTATATAAAAAGAATCATATGATAGTCATAGCGACAGTTATTGATATTAAACAACAATTGTATATAGATAAAAGAACTTATTAAAACTTTTTACATAACAATTAACAGAGCGTATATTATAATAAAACGCTAAAAAAAAGCGGAATTTTATATTTTACGATAGAATATTTCGTCTTAATGTAATAATAGTCTAATAGTTAGAGAGCAATATCAAAGTACGTTAATTATTAAGCGTCGAGCATAAAATTAGACAATTTCGTGAAGGAACGGAATCGAAGTATATAAAAGAAAACACTATAGAGAGTATAGAGAGAGGAAACGCGCGCGAAGCAAGATGGAAAGAAGAGAGAAACGATCAGAAGTTGGGGCGAACCGCGATGCTGAAGCCAACGGATACGGTTCAGAGAGCTGAAGCGGTGGGCCGTCCCGTCTGTTCCCCGCCTGTTTTTATTTCTTCGCATTTCGGTGGTGCACCGCGGCTCGAACAAAAGAGGAAAAGAGAAAGAGAGAAACAACGAGATTGGACGAGGTTCTCGCAGCCTGTGGTATAATTAAAATACAGCCGTGCACCAACTGCTGGCCTGTGCTGCCTCGTTGTTGTTGCTCTTCCCTCCTCCTCTATATCCATTTTCTACCTCCTCTTGATCTTCTTAATCCTTCTTCTTATTCTTCTTATTCTCCATCTTTTTTCCGTATCTTCTATGTCTTCCGTTCGCAGTTTGATGATTAGTATTATAAGAAGTGCGCGCATGCATTGGCGCCACAAGCTTTTTAAGCGATTATTTAAAAATGTTTCAAAAATACATGGGTAACAAAAAAATCTGTAAATTCATCAAACAAGTTTATGATAATATCGTCGGAAGAAAATTGTGGTTGTTCTATACAGTATTTTTTATTGATAATGAATATAATATTTTTCTATATGTGTACTATTAATAATTTTTGAATCAATGATATTTAATATATTGCATTTTAATACTTTTAATAGGTATATAAACTCTCAAAAACTTACATCAAATTTTTTTTAAACATGTTTATCTCGACTTTTTAAATTTATAATTGCTGAATTAAATTCTGAATAGTCATGGCTTTTTTGCTAACTTTCGAATTAATTCATCCTTTTTGTAAATTTTTCCTTTGATTACGAATAAACTTTGTCATGATCTGACGACAATATCATTCCATAAGGATGTTCCAAGAAAGAAGAGAAGAACAAGTGACAATCAGAGATGAATAGTCAAAGACAATAAGAACCATAAAGACGCATCTCATTCTAATACGTAACTACTACGATGTAATTGCTGGAACGTCTATATAAAGAACAGAATGTAGGTGTACTGTGCGTTTTCTGTTTTTTAATGATTTGATACCACCACGCGTTTTTGTCTTCAGGGACACAAACGTAGTGTACAATGAAGAATGAACGAAGAAAAATCCGCATCATCAATGACTATGCTATCCAGCTTTAAATTTTAAACGTTAAAATAGTAAAATTTTATTATAATATAATATTTCTTCAACTGTTAAAAAAAAATCTGGAAATGAAGAATGGAGATTGCATTTATCATCGATTATCAAATTAAGAAGAGAAATAAAAAAAAGTATCAGTACATTTTTAACATAAATTTCTGAAATAGTTTAAAGTATAAAGAAATTCGTGCATTAGTTTTGCGACTGTTTGTCTATACGACAGCGCAAGAAATATTATCGCGTCTAAAAGCACATCGAGCACTGGCAGGTTTTCGTTCTCTTGGTACGTTCTTTCCTCTCGAAAATTTTTCATTGCCACTATCGGCCTTCCACACGCCAGTTTATTACACGGCGTATAACGAAGCGATACTTCATATCGATGCAAAGAGCACGCATCCATGGCCAGTTGCCGTGGGGGGATACGCACTTTTGCTCAGGCAGATTACAAATTACAATACCGGGGGTGCACCCCGTTCGCGGTTGCGGCTGCCGCCATCGTCGCCGCCGCCGCCGCCGCCGCCGCCGCTGCCGTCGTCATCGTCGTCGTTGGCAAATAATTAATATTCATTACGTATTAACGAAGCTATCGCATAAATTGTGCGCTCGTGGCAAAAATGGCATCGTGGATAACGGGTGAGTCCCCGATGAACACGAGAACTTTACGGTTCCTTGTTCCTCCGTAAGATGTAGCAAGATGTTCTTTTCGCTTCATGATGCTACGTCGCTGATCCTTGAGAGATGATTGCTCGAGGATAAAAGAGAAGGGAAGAAGAGAGGAAATATTGTCGGTGCACCTGTCCGCGTTGCCTTTCGGCAGACTATCTTTTTCGTGTGCCCGCGGCACACGTACTTATCGAGCTATTTCATTTTTTGGGTTATAAAGATCCATTTTAGCGCCACCTTTAAGGGTTATTGTATGATGAAAGTATTATTAAATATCAATTAGTTCGGTTAATAGTAAGGTCGCGAGTTGCAGAAGTTAAGTAGGAAGAGAAAGAAGGGAAAGAGGGTCGTCGACGTAGTTGTCGGAAGCAGGTTGTGAGAAGCACGACTGGCTTTATGACTGATCGTAAAAACTCGAAATGTCTCTCACTTCGTCGGCAGACAACATGTGTTTTAACTTTTCGTCGAAGTGTGTGAAATTAAATATAATTAATAATAGATATATTATTAATAATTTTTATTTCGACTCGATTCATTTACTTTTGAATGATTATGCATGCGAGGGATGAAACGGCGCATATGCAGAGGACAATTTTTCGCAAAGTAAACATAGTTTCTCGAGTTTACGATCGAGTGTTTAGTTCTTAGATCACTCGTTTAATTCTTTGTCGCAATCTTTTATGATTTGAAACGTGAATTACTATATTATTTTGATGTACACATATACATGTATATACATAAAAATATTAATTAGAATATATGATTATAAAACTGAGTTTTGTCAATATCGTCAATATCGTTAATATTATTTTTTATACGTATTATATAAAAAGTTAAACTCATTTTAGAGAAAGAAATGCTCGTAACGCGAATACTGATCTTAAAATCAGTATTAGATAGTGATAGATCGATTTGTTTCCTGGAATCATTAATTTTATCATTAATTTTCACGATAATAATTCATTTATACGATAATTCATCGGGAGCATTTCACTTTCCCTGATATCATAGAACTGAAATGGTGACGAAAGCATAATATCACGATTTGATAGAGCTGAACGTCGCTTTAATAACGTCGCGAATATATTTCTGTCTTTTGTTTCTCTAAAGGAATAGAGCCGTACTGTAAAAAGATAAAAGAAATAAAAGAAATTGTTTTAAGTATCACTGCCCCACGCATAATAAAATTGTAAAATTATCATTGTAACGACGCATTTTTGCAATAAACATAACGGTCTACGTACGTGTGCGACGATGTAATCTACAAGCTGACATTTTAGTTGACCTCTCACGACATTTCTTCAAGTCGCGAACAATCTCGGGACCACATAAGTAAAGATTATCGTGTGTCATGTGAAGAACCGCGATGATTTGAATTGAAACCTGATAATTTGATATTACAAAGTTTACCTCGTTAAAATGTTACTGTCGCAATTTGCTATATTACTATTTGCAACAATTATCTAATTATCTATATCAACTATATTGTAACGAAATAATTAACAGACTTTAGGCAGAAAAAAACAATTTCTTCTGTGTCATTTACCAGGTTTTTTTCGTCATCTTATCCACACAGATAAATTTGTTGCAAACAATAATTTTTATAAAGTAATAAAGAGTTTATACAAATTATTGGCATAATTAAGATAGCGTCAACGTCTTATTGACGGAAAAATTATTGTTTGCGATTCAAATGCGCGATAATAATACATCAGCGATAACTGACGATTTGTGTAACATAGTAGTGATAGTAATTGGTAATAGTAGTATTGGGTTGTCCGGAAGGTTCGTGCCGATTGAAGGAAAATTGAAACGCAGAAGATTTAAATTTTAGTATGCATTTATTAAATTATATAGGTGCTGTTCTGTTCTACAATCTTTCTTCATCTTTCAGGCAACTTGAAAATTCCGTTCTTCCAGAATCTCTCAGGTTTTTCAGCCTTTTCTAAGTGATTTTTTTACGTCGATCAAAGAGTTGAAGCTTTTTTCATTAAGGGAATTTTGTAATGATCGAAATAGGTGGAAATCAGAGGGCGCGAGGTCTGGTGAATATGATGGATGGGGTAGAACATCCCAACCGAGCTCCAACAACTTTTGTTGAGTTATCAAAGACACATGAGGCCGCGCATTGTCCTGATGAAACACGACACCCTTCCGATTTGCTATTTCTAGACGTTTTTTTCAATTGCTGTCAATTCGTCTAATTGGGAACAATACTTCTCTGAATTTATCGTCTCGTTGTTTGATAAAAGCTCATAATACATGATCCCTTTCCAATCTCATCAGAGCATGACCTTCTTTGGATGAAGACCGTCTTTTGGGGTAGCTAAAGGTGGTTCATTCCGCTTTCCAAGATCTTTTTCGCTCAACATTATTATAAATGATCCATTTTTCATCCCCCGTCACTACTTGCTTCAAAAATGGTGTCTCCTCGTTGCGTTTATAGAACGAGTCGCAAATGGAAATGCGATCCATCAGATTTTTCTCCGTTAAATCGTGGGGAATCCATACATCATAACGGTTTATGTAGCCAAACTTCACAAAATGCTCGTGGGTGGATTTTGACATATTCAACATTTCTACTAATTTATGTATCATATAGCGTGGGTTATTCTCGATCAGTGTTTTAATGATTCTGATCTTCATCATGGTGGAGGGCTCGGTTCTTGATCTTCAAGGTTGAAATCATCAAACTTTAAATCTAGCAAATCACTTCGATATAGTTCTTTCAGCTACAACATCTTCGCCATAAACAGTGCTTGTTTGTTGCTTGTGTGGCATTTTTGCCTTTCCGGTAAAAGAAAAGCATTAAATATCTAAAATGCATTTTGTTTTCTTTCATATTCAAAAGCGTATAAAACTGACAAAAATTAACGTATCGCAACCAAATTTTTTTCCAAGTATGCCTGAAGTACTGTTTTTTACGATATATACGCATGTCATTTTGTTTTCAATCGTTCTGATATATTTAGACCTTACGCCACCTACCAAAAATCGGCACTTCCGGACAACTTTCCGGACAACTCAATAGTTAGATCTAGCGCGAGCAAACTTCCTTCCAGGATTGTACCGGAAATTCATTGTAAATCTTGGTAGTCAGCAAAGAGCGAGGACGTACAGTCGTACGTTTAGCTGTGTCGCGATGCGACGCGACGCGCGACTCTCGGTGCAGTTTTCGCACGCTACTTACTTACGCTACAAGCTGCGATAAGACCGCTGGATTCCAGACGGTCAAATATTGAAGTTGGCCCCAATTTTCCCACGCCGAGGCAACCACCTCGGAAGGTGTCATCAATGCGATCAGGAAACCGATTTGGTATACCTGAATTATTATAATCGTCATAAATCCTACACGATATTGTCTTTTCGCTATAACAGCAAACAGAGATTACTTAACGAGGATATTTAATGCGTAAAAAAATCTTCTAGGATTCAAATCACTTGTGAATATTCGCTATATTCAACAATCTCGCTCAAATAATTTATTAAAATAATATGCACATCTCTCGTTCAAATCTTTTTGCAGGATAAGGATTGTTAAATGTTATTATATATGTATAAGCAAGATTGCAATGTATTTTTACACACACACACACACACACACACACACACACACACACACACACACACACACACACACACACACATACGTATATTAAGAAATTCCATGTTAAAACACATACATCCTATAATAGTTATGATTTTATAAATTTGTTTTTATTAAAAATTGTTATTATAAATGATAAAAACTTAGAGATTATATTTATGTATGCGTTAATAGTAAAATCTTTAATTCGTTGATCATAACTTATGGTCAATGCATGATATCATTTTGACATTATAATAACTTGCTGTTTCGCTTGAGAAGAAGAAACGCATTAACATTCCGCGATTTGGAATTTAACATAGGCAGATTCGCGGCATACATATTTTATATCTGACAAATCCGCGATATTACTATACATTGCATTCGCAGTTTTACCAAATAAACGCATGCGTTGCATGAACGAGCAACGAAGGTCGCCCGCGAGGCAAAGTGATGAAATAAGAGGCAGTAAGGGCCGTATAAGAATCGTATTCCACAGTCTTCATAAGTCAGCGTAACGATGTCGACCAAGTGAGAAAGAGACAGAGACAGCATGCGAGGAAAGAGCGAGAAGCGAAATCTTTTCTCCTGCAATGAGACCAAGAAGAGAGACTTCTCGGCAAGGGGGACCTCGGTTGGTTTCCATGTTCTCTTTCCAAGTCTTGAAGCCGCTGGCGCACCCTGTTTGCAGTCAACTAAATGTGAACACATTTAAATGATAATTGGCAAAACCTAAGCTGCGATATGATTCCAATGGCACCAGAATATATACTACATATGTTCATAATGATATTTGCATCCTATTATAAGTATAGAGATATCTAATAAAAAAATAGATACATACTATAGAAAAAAGAGATATGTACAATATAATATATACATTTAAGCAACTTGCTCTTTATATTTTTAATTAGCGTATCATTCATTAATTATACAATCGTTAAAATATTTCATCAGATATTTCCGTTATGTAAAAATACACTTATATTTTGTTGAATTTTTATTGTACAACTCAACATTATTATTTCTTAAAAATTAAATGATTATCAAGTTTATTAAATTTATGATAATAAATTTGATAATCTCACTCTTTCTATAATATTTCTTGTTTTATGCTTTTCAGTTTTAATACTTGAGAATTAATCAATATTCGATCAACTATTTGTGAATTGGAAAATCGAGTAGAAACTTCATTGAAAATAACAGCGGTTCCGGACATCGTCATTGCTTGCAATACGAAAGGACGTGAGTGGGATTTGCGCGTTGTCGACCTCGACGCATTCGATTCCACGACCTCCTGCAACTCGATCTCTCCAGAGAAAGAGCTTCGAGATCTTATCGCGGGAAACGCAGTCGGTTCGACGTATCAGAAGAATAAAAAGTAAAAGGTAAGGGAAACGCCGTGATTCGCGACAGCTCGCTAAATTAACTCCTCGGGTCAATCTACTTTCTCGCTTGAGGCTTGTAAATCGTGAATTGCAGAATGATTGATATTTAGAAAATCACTGTTATCGAGATGAACAATTTATTGATTCTTTCTTTAATATATACCGCAATATATACGCTCGAGAAAAAGTTTCTTTCACTTAACCACAGTATTGTAACTAGGTTTGCGTTAGTGAAAACATAGAAATATTTGAATACAACTCTGTTATATATATATATAATACGTAAAACAATTCTTTAACATTATAGCTTCGTTCTTTAATATATACCGAACATTTTTTTCTAATTGAGCATTAAATATCTATTTAAGTAAACTTTTTCTTCAAAATAATAAGGAAAATGTTTTACTTATTGATATAGCAGTTTTAAAGCTTAATATTATGAGAGACACTTCTTTTTCTACAGCTTATTGTAACTTATAAGTTATCAGATTTTTCATGTTTTCTTCAGAAAAACTGAATTTTTTTATATAATCGGACAATAATTATAACATGAAAGTAATAATCCGCTGTCAAATATCTATGATGATGCTTGACAAAAAGAAAATGCTAAATTAACTCTCGACTACAGCAACGAATCAATTAGACTCAAAGCGAACATTTTTGTGTACACACAATCTGTACAATTGATACTAAGAGATATCTAAATTATAGGTAAAATTTTAACCATTCTCTATTAATCGCCGCAATTCGGCGGAAATTCTGTACTACTCAGGGTAGTTTTCATAACTGTAGTTGAAGGTTAATGTCATATAGAATAATTTTGTTATTGCTGTAAACAACATTCGCGCATTAATTGCTCTTTAAAAAATTATTAATGTAACGCAAACCTTGAGAAATCTATTTAGATCCTTCGTTCAATACATTGCGATGATATTCTATATAATTAGGTAAATCATAAAAGCTGTAAAAACAAAACAATAGCGAGACTCGTCTGTGTGAAACAGCCAATCGTTTCGATACTAGGATTTATCTGAAATCGCCGAATAAACGGAAAGAGGAAACACGAAAAGTCGAAGGTACACACAAAGGTAACGGCTAGGAGAATAAGAGCGAACCAGTCAGCAATCTGCGGATAGAATCTTGCAGCGTAACGGCGGCGGCTATTACTGCCGTTCGTCTCTGTTGAACGTCCTGCTGGTTCTGCGTCTGATAGAGCGGCGACGGCGGCTTCGGTGGCTGTATAGGCCAAGTTGTAACTCAATGCTCTCTCGATCTACCGACCGTGAACCAACTGCCGCCACACTCCACGCCCACCGATATATATTTTTAGTTCTTGCCCGACGCCTTGTCCCGGTAAACAGCCGTTACATTCGATGCACCGTTTGGAAAAACAAAATGCACTCGGTTTCTGCAACGGAAGATTTATACAGATTAATATATCGAGTATCAGTATTACCGACGTCCATGTGTATATCTATCGACCTACGCGTTGCTTGTAAGGAATGCATAGTTTGCAATTAATAAACTACATACATATAATACTGAAATCTATAACAAGTCTATAACAACTTATTTATTTGTCGATATGAAGAAGCATAGATATAGATTCGCGCATTATTCGCGAATGGCAATAGAACGTATTATATATGTATACTAAACCGAAGCAATGTTATTGCCATGGAAAATTATTGGACGACGAATTGGCTATCCGTCGGGAATATTTTTAAGTACATTTTGTAGTTGACAATTCCGCGACAGCATTTACGAATAAATATAAAGGACATCGATTTCCTCGCCATGTTTACGCGCGCGCGAAAAGAAAGAGAAAGATCTCGGCGCTATCGAGCGTCGGGATGACGTTCGACTTAAGAAACATCGCATGCTAAGATATTCACCGTCGAGTGGAGACCCGCGGATTCAATCTACCGAATGATTAAACATCTCACTTGGATATCAGCCTGGAGCGAAGCGAGACGCGAAGGGTGAAGCTTGGTGAAGGTAACTGAGGCCGAGAGACCGGGGATATTCCTCTCGAAACTTTTTCTTCTCTCCCTCTGTCTTTTATTTTTATCTTGGAAACCGACCGGCGCGGCGCAGCGTCTCCGTACAAATTGCCTTTCGTCCCGCTTATCTCACCGCGGTCCCTCACGCGCACATATTTAATTAGAATTAATGCTCGAGCTGCGTGAAAATTAGCATCGAGGTCTGTACGAGCTCGACATTCCGCTTGTCGTTCCCCATCCCTGCTATTCCTTCGTTCTCATTCTCTTGCCCGTTTCTTACATCACTACCGGAAATAATCTGGCCATGCAAGGTGCGAAAATTCGAATCATTCGTGCGAACCTACACGAACGTCGACGAATTTTGACGGAAAGAAAAAGGGAGAAAGAAACAAGGTTCGTTAAAACTTGGAATTCTTATCCAGCAAAGATCATCGTACTGGAATATCTTTAACGACGACCTACTTCTTTTTGGATCCATATGTAAACTGATGAAACTGTCGTCGTAAGAAAATATACGCCATGTCTTAGCGTCGAAACACTTATACCGTGTCACTTATACTAGATTTCGTGGTCGTAATGTTCCAAGTTTTACAGATTGTTAATTGTTCGACAGGTTATTAATTAAATATTAAATGCGCGTGAACGTTTTTTCGCTAATATACATATGTATATCGTGAAAAACAACACATAAAATTTTGAGCTTCCCTCGAAGGAACATTCATGACATTTGGAATTACACCATTACTTCTCGCTTGATTCATCGCGCAGTGATACATGTCGGCGGAAAAGCAGTGTAACTTCAGGCGGAGGAATGAGTTATCGCATTGGACCCCGGGGAAGAAGGATATTTCTAAGCGAAAAACTGAAAATGCCGAATATAATATATATCTACCGCTCTAAAATCATAGGACGCAGAGAGGAGAGAAGACGAAATCCCGAGTCTCTCCCGCGGGAACGTAGATTCGCGATATAAGGGATCGACAGCTCGACAGTTCTACCGTCCGTATCGATGGAAGTTGATATATAAACTGCGTCTCGTGTCCAATACAACACAGATACAACCATCGCGTTAACGCACTTTCATAGATATAATATTTCATGTGGGATGAAGCAGAAATGTACAAAAGTTTCTTTACACTGTAATACTGTATTGAAGTTACCTATACTTTTCTATTTTACCTATACTTTTCAATTTAAAAGATAATCTTAATCGATACCACTACAAGTTAGAACTCTAATTAATATTATCCAGTCATTTTCTCATCTGTAATGACAGACAATTTCGATTCTCTATAAGATGATATATATGATGTAAATGCAAACTCCGCATAAAACCCGTCTGCAATCAAATGGTACTACATGCAATCGATCAAAGAGATATTTTTACGGCTTCGTTTGTCGAGGAAAGAAATCACATCATAATCGGTACGGTGCACGTCTATTTAATTATCACTGTCTCGGTCCGCAAGCAGGATAAGCAGGACAAGCAGGACGCGGAATGACAGTCATTCTATATCAGGGCACTGATACCGGTCTGAAGCTACCTTCGGCTCAGTTCGCTCGCACGTGGTTGAGCCAATCACAGCAAAGCCGTTCCCGTACCGGAAACCGGAAGCGAAGGAATCTCACGCGGCACGTGTGTACGTTCATACGCTGCAATACGCTGCGCACTTTACACATGTATGCGTATGCGTGCGCGCTCATACACAACTGCACGTACGTGCGGTGAAACGGGAGTTCGGAGTCGAGAGGGTAACTCTGGTAGGGAGAGGATATTGAGAGCGACTCGCGGCGTACTGGACATAATTTCCGCCCGACGAGATCGGAATTGCTAATGACGTCACTACCGCCTCCGCATCATTCACGCTGCCGTATGTAGTCCGATGCCCGGTTACAAGTTACTTGCGAACGCGCCACTCCGCTGCGTATCGGGAAGCTGCGGGTTCTTGTCGCATTAACCCTCGACGGCCGCTCTAGGGTTCTCCACCACCGCCCGTCTCTCTAACATGGCTCTCTACAATTTATGTTCCGAGCCAATGTCCACTCCGAGCTTAACATCGACACGCTCTATTCTTCAATCTGTGCAGGCATTTAAACTCTCACGTATATAGGGTTAATTTAAAATGGCTGAACAAAGGCTGCGCTCATTTATATATATATATATATA
>NW_017259299.1:157126-158198 GCF_001594045.1 Atta colombica
CATGTACATAAGAAGAGATACTTATATATATTTATATATATTTGAAACTGTTAATTATTGTGCACACATAAACTCAATGTAGATTTTCACAGGTTTATCGTGATCTTTGACCGCTCATTGGCGAGTAACGATATAATGGCCAAATATAATTACTTGGCGCGTCACGACGCATTCGTTGTCACTGTCACAAGATCGTTAAGGAAATATATTGGCGACGCGGTCCCGTGGATGAAATAGACTGCATTAATGAAGGCTAAAAGCAAAAGATCTCTGACGAAGCTCGCTCGCTGACGACGTAACATGCTTTTTTTCAACGACTGACTCCTGGCTACAGTGGCTACTGTTCCCTATTAAATGGCGCATGAAGCTCGATATATCTCTCGTGGTCATTGTCAGAAGATAATAAAAAAAAGGGAGGGAGGAGGGGGGGGGTGAAATAGAGGGAGTGTGGGAACACATGACGGGCTCGTCATTCTATAAAAACTGTCCGCCGTGAAAACCAACCGATATACATCCACGCTGGCGCGGCGCGGCGTTTCTTCGCGAATTTCAATCGCTACTGTCGAGCTCGCTGGCAGTCTTTCTCATTAGCGTCACACACGCCGATGAGGTTTTTCATTAGTCCCTCGCAATGCATTCCTGTTAGACAGCCTCGTGGCGACACCGCGACGCACGAGGGACGTGGCGAAGGGTGGCGAATGTGGCGATGAAATAGGGGTGGGAGGGGGCCAAGCGGAAGGGGTCGAGAGACATTTTTAATTACCAGCCGGAGGTACCGACTCTGCCTCTCCCCTCAACTACTCGCCATCAGCTGCCAAATATTTCCGGCGTGTCATTGGACGGTGAGTGTCTCGCACTCACCATCCACCTACCCCCTGCTACCCTGCTTTCGTATCCCTCGTCGCCGTATCCACCGAATTACTTTCGATTGTCACGGCCTCACGATTGCGATATGATTGCCATGATCGCATCTGCATGATTTCTCCAACTGAATTTATCATTGACTTTAATATTTTAAATGGGATTATGATCAGATGATTATCATTGATGCGTATATATATATATATATATA
>NW_017259299.1:158625-160044 GCF_001594045.1 Atta colombica
TATATATATATATATATGTAATCATCTTGTTTAAAGCGCAGTTACTTTATCGAGATATAACATCTTTTCAAATTAAATTATATAATGCGACAATTTTCAAAGGCAATTTTCTCTTTTGATATTATTACACTACATTATTACATACCTACATGTAGAAATAAAATTTTCAAGTATATAAGAAAAATATTCCATTGGTACATCTTAAAGACATTTCTGCGCACGTTGATAGAGGAGAAAGACAACATGATGTGGAAGAGACTTGGATGGCGCAGCCGTACGTGGCAGAGCTCGCACGCATATACCCGAATGTAGGAACGGGAGAGGAAGGGTAACGTATGTGACGTCCACGAGACGGCGTTAATATTTGAAAGCCATCCTCCTACTGGCTTCTCATCCTACTTCTCCACCTACGCTTTTCCACCTCCGCTCGATGCCGAGTGACACCTCTCCTGCGAGCGAAGGCACTTGACGATTATTTATTTATAGGCAAATGAAGTAGAGGCTCCCATTAATTGATAGGCTCTCAGTGGCCGCCAGTCGGGGGATGACGTCTATCATTTTAATTTACCGCGTCGTTATTAAATCGTCCTACCCCCCCGGACGAGGAACACACAAGTTAGAGAGACTGTGCGCGAGAGGGAAAATCTCTTTACCTCGCAAGCTTTGTCGCAGCTGCGCTTACACGTGAAGAAATGAAGAAATGAAGAAATGAAGAAATGAAGCTTTGAATTTTATATATTTATTATCAATCGAATGTTTATAAAATTAAACTCTTATTAAATTAAATATATCAAGCTCTTTTCAACTTTCGTTCATATACATAAAACTTAAAATAACAATAAAACATATATCTTATAGGGAGATAGTTATTGGCTACAAATTCTGATTTGTAAATTTATCTTACCTCTATACAGCTTACATAGATATCAATTGATTAAATTTTCGTGATTTATATTTATATTTTTTGTTTATTTTAATATTGAAGTATTCTACGTTATACGATACCTTTGTATCTTCCTACCTCTAGTGTAGGTAAAAGCTGTGAGAGAACTCCAGTTGTTTTAATTACTTTTTAATTTCTTTCAGAATAGCGAAGTGTGCCTACGTAATTCGAGGCATTTTTATTGCGAGTACGAGCTACTTCATTTTGTTGGATAATTAGTACGTGCGTAATGGTATATGTATATTCGTACCCGCTCTGAATAATATCCAGACCGTGAACAGTCGCCGGTTTTAAGGCTCTAGGGACGAGTACATCACCCAGAACTTTCTACACGGTCCGGAGAATAGCCGGAGGAAATTAGTCTACAGTAGCAAAACTGAGCTCCTTCGGCGATACGTTTACTTCTTATTTTTTTCCGCCACCTTACTTTCGTCAGGCGCAAGGAAAATGTATGATGTGTATATATATATATATAT
>NW_017259299.1:160144-161820 GCF_001594045.1 Atta colombica
TATATATATATTCAATTAAATAACTACTGTTACTCGTAGGTATAGATAATATCAAGTTTTAGTGCACACGATTATTCATGTTCTGCGCATTTTTTTTTTTGAAATACTAAGTATACCAAGTTATAACATTATATACAATTCTTTTATTATAATGCACAATCTTATAAATATTTTTTAAAAATTTGAAAATGCATGTAAGAATCACTTAATAATTTTTGTTTGCTTGTAAAAGTAATGAAAATTAACACCAATGATGAGGACACGAATGACTGACCTCGTTGTCATTCGTGGATTTCTAAAAGAAGGTTGTTCTGGAATGAGAAGAGAGAGGGAGAAGAGAATAAAGGGAGAAGAGACGAAAAGGAGAGAAAGAGAAAGGAGGAAAAGGAACGTTTAAAAGGATGGAGGACGCTCCCCGTTGGTGGGTAAACCCACGATTTATGGTAGCGTCCCGACGTCCGTCTTCACTCGCCGTGACGCCCTTCCACCTACTACTCGAAAAGTCCGATGCGAGGATACTGCTGTGCGCAACGGAAAGCCACGTAGTTGAAATCTTCCTGTGCATATTCTCCTCATTCATGGAACAGGGATAACGTGTCACCAAGATGTAAGCAGCATCCTTTTCGCGAGGATATTATTTCACAGTGACAAATTCTAAAATGTCTCTTTTATGTTTACTAAAATGTTTGATTAATGTTTGTTGTACGTACTTCGATGATCTACGATGATGAGTGGAGATACTGTCGTCTATGTTAGTAATATAATAATTTTATTATTATGATATAGTAACTGATCAGAGAGAAAGTGTAATTAAAATTATTTTACATTATATGATTTTTTTGTATATAAATGTATAGTGCTATTTTTTTATAAACATATAACTTTTTTATTAATATAAAACTATTAAGCTTATTTATAGAATGTTTTATTTTTTATTTTTACATGTTTAAAATTTAATATAAACTTGCGAAAATTATAAATAGTTTGAAATGATAAATGCCCGAATAGTGTAACTTTAAAATTCATAAGTGATTGTTTTTTAAACTTAACTAAGAGGAAATAGGTGTATAAACGTGTAAACAATTTTTGAATTATAGTTTGACAAAATGCTTAATTAAATATCAATTTATAATAATTGTTCTTATTTCTCTCGTTTCTTCGTGCATTTTTAAACATATTTCTTTAAACATTATCATTGAAATTGATAACTTACATTTTGATATAGATATTTCATTATTCAGTTCGTAATTCTGGTTAATCATGAGATTACTGTACAATGAATTCATTTTCGGCGATAAACATACTAATTTCAGCGCTGTTGAATCGTGGTCGAGTTGTAACGCGAAAATTTTCGAGCAATACGAGTAGAGTGAGAGAAAGACAAGCTAGCGGTTATCGCGTCTTCTTCCTCTTTCTTTCTCCATCTACAGGATATGGTATCAGTATGCGCGGTACGATTCGGCCACATCTCGTGCTCATCCCTCGACTTATTGCGGCTTAGCTCCCTCCACCGTAGCATACACGCCATCGTATTCGTCCTTGCAGATACCACCGTCGCACATCCTTGGTACTAGTGGTTTCGTATACGCGCACCGGGCTTACACATCTGCCTTGCGCCCAAAGCCTTTAAATTGTTTCCATCATAAGTCCAGATACTCGCTGTATATATATATATA
>NW_017259299.1:162037-163059 GCF_001594045.1 Atta colombica
GGGTATGTGTATGTATATATACATATATATACCCACGCGCACACACACACACACACACACACACACACACACACACACACACACACTAGGATAACCCTCCGCTGTCTTCCAGGATTCACCCTAGTCCTTCGCCGTGAAAGATGCTTGTGAAATACACGAGCCACTCGTCGTACCATTAACCACCCCCGATGATAAGCCCACGTTTACCAACATGTCTCTTTCTACTTTTCGCGATTCTTTTCATATGACATTGCCATGTTATATATCGATTCGCAATCCTTTGAATAGAATTGGACCGCTGAATTGCTCTTGAAAAGTTCAAATGGTTTTTTTTAGAATGTCTACAATCTCACATAAAGTTCAACTATGTTCTTTACCTTTTTCTCCTTCAATAAATAATCGAGATTATTTTAAGGTTCGATATCTAATGATTTTGTTGGGTTTCGCGTAGACATAGCTACCAGATTCATGACTTTTGCTTGTTTGATCACGTTTGAATCGTACAAATGTGTTCATCCAATCTATTAGTTTCCACACAGAGATATAAAAGTGTCAGTGAATGATGCTTTTATGATATAGTAAAGGATAAAAATATGAACAATTTTTTTACAGATTAATTGGCAAATGTAGCATGATGGAAGAACATGATTCTTTTTGCTAATTATTTTAATGTATCGCAATAATGATGTATGCAAGTCCAAGAAGAACATAAATTCGAGAAAAATCTCGAATGGAAAGTAAGGAAAGGTTTAATAAATTCTATTCTTACATCATAAAGTTAATGATAAACATCTATATTTTTAGATATTATTTAAATCCTAAAATATAACTTGCTCACACACAGAATGATTAAAATAATTGATAATAAAGATATACTATATCTTAACGGTATAAAGAGAAATTTGTTATAATAAATATATTCGATATATTTGAATATATAATATTGATATGATTGATTCGTGAAGGTCACTAGCAATAAGTAAGCTCTATATATATACATATATGTATATATATATATATAT
>NW_017259299.1:163159-171073 GCF_001594045.1 Atta colombica
CGGTACAGATCTCATACGTGTTTTATGAGCGCCAGCGTGTAAACTCGTATCGGAATAACTGTGTACTCAGTGGCTGAAGGATGGAGACGGGGGATAGCCGTCGGGGGATAGCTGAGGTGTGTACGACGATGGAGTCGGTTTACGGGAGAAGACGAGGCGAGCTGGGACGAGAAACGGGACAGGTTGCTGTGCTGGGCAACGGGCAATGGGCTCAGAGAGAAGAGAAGGAGCGATAGATGCAGGATGAACGGGGGTTGTTGGAAGGGGAAGGAGAAATGGAATGGGATGATAGCGAGGTCTGATTACGTATTTACTAGGAGCGGAGGCAAGAGCGGAAGAGAAAATTCGCTCGGTTCCGCGGTTCCACGGATGGCTGTGCGACTATTTGAATTATGCATGGACACGGCTTGCCTACAACGTGTATTGTTTGCGGTACGCGATTCCGATTCTTGAGAGCGACGGTGTACGTATGACGCTGGTAGGAACAAGTAAAATCCCACGTTGAGTTGTACTAGTCCTTAAAAATCGAATCAAAACCGTGTTTAAATTTGCATTTCTTTGATTATAATCTCTCTCTCTCTCTCTCTCTCTCTCTCTCTCTCTCTCTCTCTCTCATCAATTATTTCTCACTTTTCGAAAGTCATACGCGATTACAGAATTATTTCAAAATAATTCACATAATTTGTCAAGAAGCAATGTACTTCTATGAGAATTTTATTTTTGTGAACTGTATAGATAGCTGTATTTAACTCCTATCACCTATATAACATATAATTTTCTAAATTCATCAGCTAAAAACTTTGTTGACGAAAAAATAATATATTGCGAAATCAGTACGTATATTGAAAACTATAAATTAATTTTTCGAGACTTCCTTTTTGCTATTATCGTTTTTTCGTCATGTATCAATATTACTTCGTTGTGTGTCGTTTCTTTGTGAAAGTCAACGAGAGAAACTGTATTACTGCAATTGTGGAGTGCTAATATGCAAGCGTCACAGTTTCGTTTTACACTGCAATCTGTATTGACGCAAAATTTCTTTTGAGGAAGGGAGAAATCATGATAGAAATAATATTACTTCTACCTTGGGAGAAACATAAGCTGCCGATTTCTACGATACGCCATGAAATTGTTGTTGTAAATCTCGATATTTTAAAAGAGTCTTCGCTCAATATCGTGCATGAAACCGTAGTCTGTAACAGCATTTCCGATTTCATGTGCGATATTGGCATTGTTTTATGTAATAAGTAAATAGAAATGGCACTGAAAAAAGTTTGGAAAGTTCGTAATATTACCACATTGTCAATGCTTTTTTCTCTCGTATGTATGTACTAATTCTCTAACTATTATTTTTTACAAAATTTTGTCATTGTTAATTGAAATCTTAATAATTAATTGTAATCTCAATATTTAAAAAAAATGATCAGTAATTTAAATTTTTCTGCGTTTTTTTTCTACATTTGCTGCATCTAAATCAGAATATTATCCTACACAAAAAGTAAATTATTTATTGATCTTTAATTGTCATAATAGAAAGATCAATTTGTGCGACCAAATACATTTGTGTATAAAAATATTTTTTAAATATTTTATTGTATAAAAATTTTTATTGTATAAAAATTTTTATTGTATAAAAATATTTTATTTTTATAAACAACATAAACAACATAAACAACATAGCGTGCTGGTGTAGAAGATACTTTATTTCTTAATCCTATGTGACGTTTCACCAATGTGATCAAGAAAGGCGAAGAGTTTGGACTTTTTAGTAAAGACGCGAAAGGCTGTTTGTGATTTTGTGAATGAATGAAAGAGATTCTGTAATATTGGTTGCCTTACAATTAGTTTCCAGTTGTTAAGTCGCGAGATGAATTTCTCTGAACGCGTTTCTTACTAACGCTAATGCTGCATCTCTAATCTCCCTTCCATCTCTTCCTCATCCATTTCGATTACACAACTCGAGGATTCATGTTGTAATTGTGGTGAAATGCTCTTTCTGTGCATTAGGATCTTCTCAACAAACAGCCGCCATCTCAACTACGGATACATTTTAAGATCTCGGTCATAAATTCCTACTAATATGTAAAATATATTTGTACATTATTCTTATATCAATATAAACTGTTTATTCAAAAGGATTAATTTTCCCAGCGTATCTTTGTTTTGAGCAATAGACATGCAGATTTTAAATTGTAAATTATCATAAAATGCAATACACATTAGTTATGTATCTATAATAAAAATAAAGAATGCAATGAAAAGAACTTATGAAAGAAGAAAAATCGACCAGAGAATCTGAAAAAAAAAAACAAAGAAATCGGCAATCCAGAGGACTTTATGAAAATTTAGCTAGCAACAGAATCCTAAATCTCATTAAAACGCGAAACCCGCCGCGAAGTCGGCCGATGAGAACGTGCCGGGGTTGCAAGCAGGGATAGGGAGAATTTGAGAATGGTGAAGGGCTGGTGAGGGAGTCGCTGACTGCAGAGATGCCACCCTAATTACCTCTGGCTCGATAAAAAAAAACGAATTAAAGAAAAGAATGAGGTGGGGCTGCTCGTGACAGCCAGCTAATCGGGGTGTTTAAGAGTCTACACTGATCGCTAGGGCCTCGTTAAAACCGAGCGGAGGGTAGAGCTCTCGCCGCCTTATTTTTGCCGGGCGTGATAATGGGGGTTGCTGGCAGGGCGAGCTGATGGCGTAGGCGGCGCGGCGTGGAGAGCGGGTGGATGGCAATGAGAAAGAATGCTGAATCGCGTAGCCATGGTTATGATTTACGGAGCTAGGCTCGCGCCACTTTGCATACCGATCAACGCGAAATCGTGGCCGGTTATTACGCGATGGTCACTGGGAACTTTCATGATTCATCGGTTACGTGCGAAAAATGGCAGCGAAAAATTGCTACGGCGACTACCGCCAATTTCGATCTAATTAACCACGCGATTAATGCCATTCTCGACAGCCACTTTTGCACGAAACTTATATTGGTGCAGTAAATTTTCATGCATAGAGAAGCAATTATAACACATTTATTATACTGATTGTAATATACCGCTTTCAATCTTTAAAAATGAAGAGATCAACTTTGATTTTCAAAAACTTTGATCAACTTTCGAGTATCTACAATAAAATTATTTTATACGAGATTACATAAATAGGACAAAATTGTCAGTCAATAAAATCAGGAAGAATTTGCGTTCTTACATTGCAATTAAGCATGTACATCGGAATGATACTTTAATAAGGTATATCTTTGTAATATAAAATATCTTTGTAATATAAAATGAGAAAGGACTTTCTCGCTCAAGATAAACAATCTCGATAAAAATCGATGATTTTGACGTTAATAATGGAACTAAAGAAAGAATCTGTTCTTTCTTTTTGCAATTAACGAAGAAGATTTTTCGTAATTAAATAAAGTTACTTTCTTTCGTGCGTTATTTTCTCTTATCTAAATGTCGTGACACCGCTGCGACGCGATGCGACGGTTGACGAATTCCGAGGCGCGAATCCCGATATTTTATTTATTTAGATGCTGAGATGAGAAAAAGTAATCAAGGGTGCGCTAATGGAAAGCCGGACTCTTCCCCGTTTCTGTCGGTGAACTTTTTTTGTTTCTGTTTCTCCCGACCTCGTGCGCCCTCCTGACTACCACCCTTTTACCTCCATCCCTTTACCCCTTCCGTCCCATCGCCCACTATAATTACGCACCGACCGAGCTCTCGTGCACCGCCTCGCTCCGAATAAATAACGCAAATGAAACTTGTCTACTTCACTGTAACGACAGCACCTCCACATTTGCTCGACGCGATATGTTCCATAAACGCAAATGCAAGTTTCAATTAGACAAGCGTGGTAATTGCTGGATCGTTAACAAAGTGATTAATTAACGAGCATCACTTATTCAAAATTTTTCAAGAATTCTCCTTCTCCTAGATGAACACTTGAGACAACACTATTTTTGCTCGATTAGTTTTTTCTTTTTTAATTAATACTTTTTTAATTAAAAACATCTATTCAATATATTATACAAAATGAAGCCGTGCTAGTTATAAACATCACGCTATTTAAAAACGTCTATTTTATCGTCTTTATATAAATACACTTTCTATCCCTAAATACATTTGTCGAAAATATATTATTATAACGAGATAGACTGTACTAAATTTCTCGTTTTTTCTCTTTTATTATAACAATGCGATTTTATAATCAATATCGCACTCCACGCCTTCTCTTTCAACGACCTCTCAAGTTATCACTCATTCGTATTTTTATCTAAATATAAAATGTACTTGCTGTAGATCCCGATTGCGTCGTTCCGCACTGGTGATATGTCAACTGGTCGATTACCGATATCAATTATTGATACATTCAGCGATATCCAGCTACGTTCAGCGTGAAACGACGTGTGCGCTCGTCTCTCGTGGACTTTTATTGCTCGCACGAACAATTTTTCTCGATCCCCGTCGCTTTTTAAATATTAGATTTTAACGTGGCGCCAGCCAGCGTTCTGTTATTGACGAAATTGAAAGGGCACCATATTCCGCGACATACACTTTTTTAGTGTTTTTCTTTCGATGTCACTATTGTCATCTGAACGAACGTATCGAAATTAACTTCACATTTTTCCCTTAGATTCTTCTTTTCCCCCTTTTTCTCTCTCTCTCTCTCTCTCTCTCTCTCTCTCTCTTTCTCTCTCTCTCTCTCTCTCTTCTTTTCCATCTTGCTTCTCTCCTTCTCTCTCCATTTCTATCTCTTTCATGAATCTGTATACGGACATTCACATTACACAAGGAAATTGAAACATCTACCGCCTCGAAGCAACGTGTAACCATGATTTAGAGAATGGTTTGAATTATGTGTATCCTCCTCCACACATTAAGTATTTCAAATGCAAAACTATTTCGCACGCTTACCCCCTGCTAATAATTTCTATTATTCTGCCTGTTATCGTTGACACTGCGAGTAATTTTCGAGTATAATTATTTTCGAATAGGAAAAAATAAATTATTTATGCATTATAAAATAATTTTTTTAATATTTGTTAGACAGTAAAATAATGATATAGTACAGTACAATTTAAGATTTATATATATGTATATAGATGATCGAGAAATTCACTCAAATTTATTTGGAAGTAAAATATAAATAAATTAATTGTGTACATTATTAATCACCTTTATTTAATGAGTGAATAGAACAAAATTATAGAAACACAGTAAATTATTATTTGCGATCGTAAACAATTACGAATTATAAAATTATAAAATTAATTGACATTGTTAACATTGTTGATTTGTCGTTTGACAAAATTAGTCCAAAAATAAAGGGTTCATATTAATACATGAAACAACATTATTTTTTTTTATTATCTGACTTCACTGTTTTCAGTTATTTGATACTTGAGAGAATACTTTTATATGTCCAAGATTTTTACAGGCTGATTTTTACAGATAGCAATATCTCATTTGGCCTTAAATCAAATTTTCTTCTTGTGAATGATTCATTATCGAGGACTTTCTATTCTTTTCTGTTCGAAAGGCCACAATCCTATCTGTTTCCTTTTTTCTCGAGTCTTCGATGAGTACTGAGACATAGGCTCGTGCACGTATACGTAGATAACTAGCAAGGTAGCAACGGAGCGAAGGATGGACCATGTATTATGTATAATACATCACGTTATTGGTTCCTTCAGTGATTCCACCCCTTGCTGGTGTTATCGTGTACCGTGGCACGGCATAGCACAGCCTAGTAAAACATAAGCATCGAGAAACGATAAATAAGAGAAACGTGGCCCGCATACCACGCTACGTTTCGCTTTCCCGCTGAAACTCGACAGAGGGAAAATGTCCTCGTTCTCTCGCTATCATTTTCTTTTTTCCTCTTGAATTCAGTCTCTGTTTCTCATGTCGTCTTGGTCTCGCGACTTTGCTCCATTCCGATTTTGTCTCTTGGTTTACGAGGGTAACGCCATCCACCCTAGACCACAGAAGCGTCGTCGGAGCTTTCCATCGAATTCTCGAGCACCCTCGAAAGGAAAAACCGAACCATCACTTTTCGATTCAACCCCTCAACTTATCATGTATGCGTATCCCGGGATCCCCATGGTGATACTACCACGTGCTCTTCCGATATTATGCCAAATTGTTTAGCTTATTTGTAAGGATTTATCGTGGGAATCTGCGAAAAAATCAACCAATTTAAATGATGCAGACAATTGTTCAAAATATAATAAATATCCTGCATTTATAGAAATAATATAACGAATAAAATATATCAATATTTTTTTTATTTAGTCTAATTGAAAATTACATGTTCCAAAATTTACAATTTTCTAAGAAATATTTAATTTTATTTAAATTTGAAATGTATTAGTTGCGAATAACACTCAACTAATTTAATGTTCAGCTACATGAAAAAGTAATCGAATGAATCTATATATTTATACATGTGTGTATATATATATATATATATAGAGAGAGAGAGAGAGAGAGAGAGAGAAAGAGAGAGAATATCTCCGACATTAATTCCAACCATTTTTATTATTTATCAAATCGCATTTCGATATCGTTACCAAATATACTTTTGATCAACTCGAGTGATAAACAAAGCAATGGCATTTTATTATTATCCTCACCGAGAAGCAAAAGAGATTCGGTATTGCCGTACATCATCGCGAAGGGATGACAAGGCATGATGATAAAAGAGGAATAACATCACGGAGACTGAGGGCGGCGGATATATACGTATGTATATAATATCGGTATTAGAGAATATGTCAACATTCATCACGTTATCAAGTTGGTCGCACACACTGCGTGTTGATACACAATTATGCGTGGCAGCGTGCAGCACTCTCTCTCTATTCTTCGGTGTTGACGATCGCCGTTGAAAGCGAAGCGAAAGATATGCTGAGAAGGATAGGTATATCGCTATTCCTCGTAAAGCGAACGACCATTGGACGTTTGCCATACCGGCGCACCACACCATCACGAGTGGTAATTCATGATTCCTTCGAAAGACAGAGACAGAGATACAGAGAGAAAGAGAGGGGAAAGGGGCAGAGAGGGAAGAGGGAAGAGAGAGAGAGAGAGAGAGAGAGAGAGAGAGAGAGAGAGAGAAGAGTTAGGGAAATAGGTTCAGAGAACTTGTTTGCTTCGTCCCACGGACGGCCGGCTCCTCGATGAGAATACAGAATCGTGCGCGTAACGGCATGTGTTGAAATTGCAAACGAAGAAGGATTATCAGTGACCAGGCCATGAATTTCTGATTCGTCTCAAGCTGTTTCGATATTGAAGATCTGGATCTATTGAGTGTCCGCAGTATTTCAAATGAGACGTTACCAACATCGTACATTACATACGCTAGAATATCGATTAGTGTAACTAATATTTCATTTTTAAATTAGAATATAACTTTTATTTAAAGAAAACCGACAAAATTTATTAAGTTTAAAATGAATCAATGGTTTTATATGTAATATCAGATAAATGGAAGCAAGAAAGAAGAAAAATAGAAACTAGAGAGAAAACGATAAGCGAAAACTCATTGAGAATTCATGTAGTATATACGAGAAGGACTCTGGAACTGAAGATCGAGCTATGGCGGATTGCAAAAGGAAGAGACGAGCGTGCAATGCTCATGCATAGATAGAATAAGGAGAGTTAAGAACAGAAGGAAAAGGAACTATGGCAAGGGGTGGTAAGAGAGCGTGGTGACACTCTCATTTCGGAGAGAATTTACAAGCAGCCCCCTCGCATGCCTCGCATAGTCCGACCTCTTATATTCTATATGTATGCATGTATGTATGTATATATATACACACACACACACACACACACACACACACAAACACACACACACACACACACATATATGTACACACACACACATTTTATATTTCTATATATATAT
>NW_017259299.1:171198-176846 GCF_001594045.1 Atta colombica
TATATACATATTTAATAATTTTACATTAATGTTTTACGCAGAATTTCATGAAAAAATTGTATTGCTTGTGATGTATCATACAGATGTATATTAATTATACATCAGATATAAATAGAGGAATAAAAGAAGGGATAAAAATTTATTGAATTATTTCCTTAGATAATTTGTATATTTTCTTCATGTAATGAAGTTATTTAATATGTTGCTTTGTATTTATAATATATAAATATTTGTTTCTAATTTTTCTTAAATATTTCCTCTACAAAAGATCTTTAATAAATCATTAAAAAAAGCAATTTTAATGTTTAAACATAAAAGAAGCGTAATGAATAGCAAAAAGATGAAAGATCCATAATACAATTGATATCGTAACAGAGGGTAAATCCCAAGCGTGATACCAAGTATCTTACAGGCTGCCACGATTACCTGGAGTGCAGGTGGTCGAGTTGGTGTCGGTAGTCGGTACCACCCCGCGCCACCTCTGCATCAACATTCAGCGATCCATCTAGCACCCACCCATCTTTTTGTTTCCCTCTCACTCGCCATGATCGCCATCACTCTCAAACTACTTCATTGCTCCCGGACACGCAATCATTATGCTACCCCTGCGATACCTTCGACCAACGGGTGGGCCACGCCAACAGAATCGTTGCGCCATTATGGAAGTTATGTGGGCGTGCACGATTGCAGTTTGCTCCTTGCCAACTTTATTTACGAATTGGATCGCATGACGATACGACCTTATCGGAGTTAGATGAAATGTAAAACGACGCCTGACTCGTTCTTCAATTCCTGCAGAAATTTTATCAACCAATCTGCATCATGTTGATGTATTAGAATCTTCTCACTGACATGCTTATACTTGATTAACTTTCATAGCGAAGTATTGCTCCGAACTGTAACATTTTTCGCAAATAGCAAGTGTTACATAATTATTATGATCGAATTATATGTTTGAGAAAATAATATCTCTATAGTATTATTTTCTATTATTATTTAGATTTTAAAAAACGAGTAAGATTTTAAAAACCTTGTACAAAGATATTTTTAATCGCATACTTATAAATTTATTTATTTATTTATTTATTCTGCATATCTCATCTTTATCAATCTTGACTGCATTTAAATATAAGAACGGTAAAAAGTCAGTTATAGACAAGAACTGCACTACGTACGTAGCATACGTAGGTGCAGTTGAATACCGTTGCGAGCCAAGGATATGATAGGATAGGACAGGATTGGTATAGAGTCGGCGTCGTTGTAGGGAATGGGAGAAGGTACGTGTCGCCGCGGGGCAAACTTACATGCATATCCTGAGGGAGGCCACGCGGCGTCAGGTTGGCACAAGGGTGGCAGAAGTTACGGCGTCTCGACGACGCCACTTCCTAAGTCTGCTCTAGCACTACCGTCTAACCTACCTACTTACTGCATCCGAGCGAGGCTCCAGAACCTTCGGTTCTAGCCTCCAACCTCTCTTTCTCTCTCTCTCTCTCTCTCTCTCTCTCTCTCTCTCTCTCTCTCTCTCTCGCTGCTGAGCAGATTCTTCTTGGTGGGTCCCAGCCGGTGCCTTGAAGCTACTTTGAACTACTCAAAGCAACACCGCCGTCTTATGCTCAGCGCAGTTTCGTACGAAGGCGAGAACGTAAACGCAGCCTACAGGGTTATAGAAACAAGATGGCGCTTCTAGATTCCGTCGCAAGAGTTGAGCGAGACTCGTTGGAACACGTGGTGAAGTCGTCCCGGAACAGACGAATTTGATGTGCCTTCCGGGCTAACGCGGTAACAAGTTTCCGGCAAGTTTTCTCAAGATAGGTACGAGAGGGTCGTTCTCGCTGGAATATTAAATTTGTTTAACAAGCCACGCATTCTTACTTCGACTCTGCTAATTCGCAGTCCTTCGTCCGGCTTCGATGCATTTTAGAACAAAATTAAATTTTATCTAATTAACGATCAGATAAGAAAGCACCAATTTCGAAATTTCTAAAACTTCAAATGGTTCATCGAGCAATTTGAATTCAACGATCGAATAAAAACGTGAATATATAAAGAGCGCAAATTGCATTGCTATTATAAAAACATATTTTTTTGTATATTGCATATATTTACTTTATTGATATGATTGTTTATTCTAGAAATTTCTTAAGTCTATTACAATTCTCTCAAAAGAAGACAAACCTACATCTGTCTAATTAATCTGTTGAGACGGAATCGTTTGAGAAAGTATACGCCAAGAGAAAGGATATCTTCATCCATATCAATTACTCTGCGATTAGATGGATGAAGATACGGATGTGCAGCGTTCGGATTGTAGCCTTAAAGAAGACAGTAATGTTTGTGGGACGGTGAAGTAGAAATGGGAGAAAAGGAAAGAACCTTGCTGAGTGAAGACACGAGAAGAGATTCGTTGTGCTCGTCGTGATTGACAACATGACTGCCACAGCAGCAATCCTGATTCTTCGATTGAGCGCTGTCGCTCTTTAGATAAGAAACGATCCAACGAATATCTTAATGAGAACTGTCTATAGTAATCGCTCTTGTTTCTCTTGATATATGTGGTTTACGTACTTAATTAATCTGCTGGGACCCATTTACATCGCAAGGTACCGATCCTTCGTTGACACTGCGAGGTGAATCGACATGGATTCATTACCAATTAATATGAGCAATCAATCTTATCTCTCTATCAAGTTTTGCCAAGTTTTTTAACCTTGATTTATTCATCTTTTAAATGGGTAAATTAAATAAAGGACGATTTTCAAAAACTGATATTTTTGTGTTCTTTAGGGTTGATACATAAATAAAGATAATATATATTTATATATTCTTGTTATTAATAAATTTAAAAATAATTTTAGCAATCTATACTATTTTTTATGTTAAGCTATATAATGTACATTATATTTTTTTTTCAAATGTTTTATATAGATTTGATTGTAATAATATTGATTAAAAACGTAAGTTTAAATTTAGATATGTACCAACAGATGTAAAAATGATATGCAATAATGTTCAAAAAATTAATTAATGTAAACTCTCTAAGACGTCAAAAGTACTTCTCTCTATTTATCTCGTATTGTGTGTATCCGTAGAAAAATTATAAAAATATTGACAATACGTCACTGTCGATGGGGTTTGGACAATAGATAATGAAATTATAAAAACAGATCTGCGTTCTTTAATTCAAAAAGAATAAATGGATGGTTCAAGCCAAAAGAAAACTTGAAAAAATTAAGACGCGGTTTTATTCTTATCGTCAAATAATTAACAATATATTCCAGCGGTACAAAAAGCATGACGAAGAAGAAAGGCTTGGCACGCAAAAACTGTATCTGACAAAAAAAGAGATCGTATCCAAATCCAAGAGAAAACAGAGGGACAATCAGAGTTCGGATAGTTGATCTAATCAACAAAACAAGACTATTATGTCGATGTCTCTCTTTCCCGTTAATCACCCATTAATTAATCATTTCTTAATTACTCACTTTAATTACGCTTGATTACATGGACTATGTGAGTAAGTAAGGAAGAAAATGAAATCGCGATCAAATGATATTGTGTTCGCTTCTTCTTCTCTTTTTATCTCTCCTTTCAATTGTGTTCTAATCCATTTAATATCTCCATAACCATTATTATGCTAATTATGTGATTTTTGTTTTGTATACTATGTATAAATTATTACAAAATCATTACACGTTTAGATGCACGTTTAGAGGCATTCAAGTGACAAAAAAGCAATCGCTTCATAAGTCAATACCAATCAGGAATACATCCCTCCGGCTTAATGGTATAGTGCACTGATAAAAAAAGTATAGAGAAACTGGAATCATTTCAGAGGTCGAAACATATCAAAAGTATATAGATTATTTTAATTGTTGTCACATAGAACTGTGGCAACTTGTCTGTGATTTGAAGGAGAAAACGAACGAGAGCAAGAGAGTGAGAGAGAAAGAACAGTGAGCGAGGAAAGGGAAAGAGTAAAAAGTCCCGGATATAAGTCCCGTATATACCGGTGGTATGTACAAAGCCTCTTTGAAGTTCTCCAAGTATACACCTCAATGTATGCACTGCTCTACACACGAAACTTTGCTATCGATGATCTACTACATATATGCAAATCTTTCTCCTTAACGTAAACATTAACGATCTTAGATGCTCTTCACTGCGCTTCTTTGTCTCTACCATTCCATTTTTTTCGTTCTTTCATCTCTTTTCTTTTCGTCTTTATCTATCGAATGTTTTTTTAAGCTAGCATGACATTGTCTGAAGACGCAGTTTGAGAATGTAAAGAAAATAATATTGGAATGAAGAAATCCTAGAATTACTTCTATAGTTTCCATAGAAAGAGTCGAATTAGCACAACAATTCATTTCTGATAAAAAATACTTTACTAATTAATGTGCGAATATGAAAAGAATAAAAGTATTTTTTAACTTTATATATCATTTTTAATAGTTCAACTATTTTTTTTATTTAAATATTTTTCATATTTAAATATTTTTAATAAGAACAATTTTTTAAAAGTTTTAAAATAATATTATTGTATTTTAGAAATAGTATTATTATTTTTAAAATATATATATTTTTATATAGTATTATTTAATAGCATTACGCGTAATATTTTTCGATCAAATAATGATATTAATTAGTATATAATTAAAAAATGCTTTTTGTTAAAAACTTTTCCTTTAATCGTTACTTTGAAGTTCTTTTCTAATTAGCTAAATTCTTCATTAATCTTTTCTAATTAGCATATAGTTTCGCCTCATTATTATAAAAGTCGAAAGCGATGTTGTTATGTTAATTAACATGGATGGATGTATTGTGTAATAATAAAACTGACATTAGATACTATTCAATGAGATTAATCCTTAATCATCGCTTTGTGTGCTTCAATTACTCATAAGAGTGAGTACAAAATCCGTGTCGAGTTTTGATGAATCCTCTTCAAAATCATAATAAATCTTGATTTAAGTAGGCAAAGAAATGGCTGAACACAGCCATTTCTTGCGGTAAAAGCTCATGGAAATGAGGACCACCACGTGAAATGATCGAATGTGTTTAAAGGTGATTTAATGCAACAGCGTGCAGGTGTCTGACAAGTAGATATCGCGCATTGCCAAGAGCATTGACAATGGGAATCGAGCTTGAAGAAGCGCCGTGCATTTTGATGGACCTCTGATCGTTCGTGCATCCTCCGCCTCCTTTTCATTCTTTTCTTCTCTCTTCCTCCCTACTTTTGCCTGGTTGTCACTATTGTCGTACAATGAGACACCTATCATTCTTATCCTGCCACATCTTGTCACGAAAACGTTGTACTTGAAGCGTCGCCGATTATAACAATTTGTTTGTGTCATCGAAGGCAAATCTGATAAAATTGTCAAATGAAATGTCAATTTTTCTATTTGCAAAAAATCTTGTCTCTTTAAGAATGTGTTTTAGTCAGCATTATCCAGCCTTATCATCATAATACGTTTTGATTGTTTTATTATAACTATTCGAAAGAAATTTATTTTACATATTTGTTCATGTATTTGATGTACATTAAAATATTTCGTCTCTAAACTATTTTTAATTTTTTATCATAAAAAAGAATTTATTTGTCTATATTTTATCAATTATAATATCCTAATAATATTATATATATATAT
>NW_017259299.1:176946-182521 GCF_001594045.1 Atta colombica
GGTATTAGTTTGGATATTATCAGGAAACTCCTGTTTCCTCTTTTGTCATTAAAACAAATCCAAGCGCGGCTCGTTAAAACATGCAAATTGTTATCCGTTGTTTGTACTGTGGCTCAATAATAATTGTGAAATTAATATTTATGAAGTATGTTGGCATACACGGATTCTGATTAATTGTCGAATTAATTTGATAATTAATTGCAATATAACAAAACAATAATTAACATGGAATTAATATTTGTTAAATATACTGTTCGGATACGTTTCCAATAGATGTTGTAACAAAAAAAGAAAGGAACACAGTCAGATTACGCGAAAGTATGAAAAGCGCATGATTACGCCCGGTAAATTTTCCCTTTTGGCGCAAAGAGGAAAACGTTATTCTTTAATTACAGATGACAAATGGTACGTTTCGGCGGTTATACGGCCAGGATAAAGCGCGACGGACAAGTCGTACGCACTCGTTATTTCGTACTTGGAACATGGCAAAATGGGGGATACGACAGGCTATGCAATAATACTGGCCTGAAAAAGCTGAAAAAGAGGGCCAGAAGGGCAACCAGTATTTGCGACGTTTCACATCTAAATGATCGCTATTTATCTCATCGCACAACTAGTTTTATGCAAAGAATTCTCCACCGGCAAATCAATAACTCGTCCAATATTTGTAGTAAAAATTTAAACAAACAATATTATTTTTTCTAAATCCTAATTTTTGTAGCATGTCCTAATAATGATAAACGTAGCTTAACAATATGATTATGTAATATTTTTAATGTTTTGATGAGTAAGCCTTGATAACGGTAAAAATCTTTCAGATTATTTTACAAATAGATAGAATTATTTCACAAATAGATTTTTAAAAAGCGATAAATTATTGATAACAAGCTATAGTAACAATAAGAAAAAGAGAGAGAGAGAGAGAGAGAGAGAGAGAGAGAGAGAGAGAGAGAGAGAGAGAGAGAATTTTCCTAAAAATTAATATGCATTAAAATATTTATATACTGTATTTTATATAATACTTATATTGTATTTATATAACTGTATCTTTAAAATAATATTAATAAATTTTTCGATCAATAAATGCTTCGGACTTTACATACATTTTCTGAAAGTAATAAATAATTTAAAAATTTTTAATTTTTACATACATGTTTACTTTACGTTATTTTTTGCAATACAATGGTAATAAGTATATTATATACTTATTATATAATAATAAGTATATTATTATATACTTATTATATACTTAGTCCTTTAAAAAGAACCAAGAGGAAAACAGATAAAAATGAAAATAATGCAGGTTCTTGGTGTCACTGGACAAAAATATCACATTGAACATGGATATTTCTTATGAAAATCTAAAAGGTTTTTCTTGTATTATTATCAGTTATAATTTATTTTTAGCAAAACAACGCCAATTTTCGATATATTTATATATAAAAAAAAATGTCAACAGTGGCGATAATTTTTAAACAAATAGATAATGTTTGAACGAAAACGCTTGAAATATACGTAAGTATAAAGTGTCACACAAATCTTCTATATTCTTTCTATAACTCTGCTTTAGCATATAGTAATTTTTTAATAGTAATTTTAGAAAGATTTTACAATTTGTGAATTTAATATATCTCAAAATTGTATGTAGATACGGAAAAAACGGCTATAATTGTCACGACCAAAAGTCGCTCATCAATACATTTTTTTTATTACAAAAACTATGTACAATTGTAATAACCATAAGATCGGCATATCTTAACGGTTATGGTTGTAAAGATATATGTCATACGGTTATTACAACTAAATGAGCGAAATGCTGAGCGAAAATTATCGTTATTTCCGGTTGTGACAACCGTAACATTTTTTCTGTGGATTTATAAAATTCTATTTTTAAAATTCTTTTGAGAATAAATGAGATTAGGTATTTTATATACAGTTATATACTGTTTTTTAAAAGATTATTCAATTTTTCAATAGAACTTTTACTGCAAAAGCTGTTTTTAATTTTTCTTCTTTCGATTCGCTTCTTTTGTCGATCGTTAGATATATATGTGTCTGTAAAATGCGAAAGAAGCACAGAATTCGTTGAGATACATAGTGGACGATGGTGGATTTAACGGCCATTAGTTCGGGGTAAACAGAACCATACTTTACTCGAGAGGCGTCACTCTCTTTTTTCAGCGTGATTCATGATCAATAAACTATATAAAAAAAAATCTTCTATTTTATAATAAAGTTTTATTATAAGATCAAGTTATTGATAAATATTAACGAAAAAATTAAAATAAAATTATTAATCTTACTCCGTTGAAAATAAATCTCGATATCAATGCCTTGTAAATTCATATTCTATTTAAAATATCATGCAAATAAAGTTAAATAAACGTTTTATAATTTAAAAATATCATCATATTTCAATTCATTTCTTTTTCTCTTATCTATCATTATCATCTCTTATCGATACTTATCTAAATATTAATCTATTATATATTTTTATATCTAAGAATTCAAATTTCTTACAAATTTTTAATTTGCACATATTTTTTATTCTTTTTTGTACATATTTATTTTATTGCATAATAAAACGTCTATAATATCTAAATGATTAATAGTGTATGGTATATGATTCTTATTACAATTTCGTGTATATGCATTATTATATGCATAATAAATTGACAGTTACATGATATAATTCACGGATATAAATTTTTATCATAATTTGTCCTCGCCCTATTTCACAATGTACATATACACACGCACAATTTATATTATCTATATATAATATTTGTATTTAATATTATTTAAATTTCTTCCTCAAATATGTAATAACCATAAAAATGAATAATACATTTAAATATCAAATTGTTTACAATAATAAGAAATCTAGCATATTTTACTATTTCATCCGCTATTATTTAAAAATCCCAATTGTGATGACAATAGCCAATCAAGAAAGAAATTTTTTTATTCTCTTCTCGATGTGATTATTTTGAGAACAGAAAAAGTTTCAGTGTACTTCTTGAACTATGCAATCAGTGCAGAAATAGAAAATAAACTTTTTGTTGTCCTTGCACAACATTGCACTTGCGGTTAGGGATTAAATATGATAATATATCGGAGACGCGCGCACTAATGCCTAACAGTGATAACAGTCTAAATTAATAATCGCGCGATAGTTTAATAGTACGACAATCTCTGTGTGTTCAGGAGGAAGAAGGGAATATCATCATAAATGACACAAACAAAACTATGATTTTTTTCGGCATTAACACTCAAGCTTACTTCGGCTCTCACGCAATCTCTCAAGGAATCTCGAACGGCGCATAACGGCGACGAAACATAAAAATTATGCAGCTAACTTAACATACTGTTTGCCGCGGCGACGCACCGTCACGCCACACTGCCATATCCAAGTTGCCTTTCGTGGCATCATATATGAAATTATATATTAGGTATGGGAAAAAGTTCGTGGCGTTTTTTTAATGTCATCTAATGGGAAAAACGTCACGAACTTTTTCCCACACCTAATATATTTTTTTCTTGTCATAATGTAATAAATGATATACGTTATGATATACAAATAATAGAAAAGAACCTAAAGTGTCAAATTCTGATTTTAATGAAATTTTGTATACTACAGCTTACATAAATAAATGCATTTAAAAAATAACAATAGGGTATCAGAAAATATTTTATATATATATATAATTCTATGTATTAATATTTTGAAAAAATAATTTTCAAAATTAAAATTTTAAAAACAATTGTTTTTTTTTAAATAGAATTATAAAGGATAAGAAACAGATGATTCTTGGGCTAGCATAAAGAGGAAGGAAATTAAAGAAAAGAAGTTAGAATTAAAGGTTCATTTTAACTGATTCGCTTTTCTCAAACTTTGTTAGTCTGTTCACAATTATTTCTTTGTCTCTGGACTCTCATAATCGCGAATATACGTACACGTATATCATATGAATTCGATTTTTGCAGAATATATATATTTTCAGAATATATTAAATTTAAAATATTAAAACATTTCTTTAAAATCATATGCAATCGGGGTAGCAATGATGCAATCGCCACACTAATAAAATTTATATAGACGGAAATATTAGGTGTAGTAAAAAGAAATCCATTATTTTTGCATGAAATTGAATGGAAAAATAATGGATTTCTTTTTACTACACCTAATATTACTAATCTATTGTATATTAAGTATAACGTAATAAGTATTACTGTGTCTGATAAAAAATATTTGAGCTATCCATTATATTTTTGAGATACACTAAATTCAGTAGTTTTTTTACAAACATCAATGCTGTTATTGTTATAATATTTATATAATCCGTACGTGCATGCGTGTGCGCGTGCTTTATGTGTGACTTTTTATTATATAAATGCAAAAGTATATAAATATCATACTTTCATTTTAATTGTGATTAGAGAAATCGTTGAGAAGATAACATAAATTTGCTAATATACAAAAAGTTTTATGAAATTAAGAATTTCTCCATTTTCGGCATTTTACATATCTGTGCAATTTATTTCATTAATTCTCTCGTTAGTGAGTTTTAAGTCGCAGGCGAAGCAAGCGAACGAGACACCAGGGGTCCGTCAAAAGCTTCGTCTGGAATAAGTTGGTCGGGGAATGGGCCCGTTTAACTGACAATAAATTCCCGATTCCAGTCTCACAGCCACGACGTGTCTTCCCGATCTTCTCTTTCGTGGCGGGGAAATACAAAAAGGCGATTTTGCGACGGTGAACAAGTTCTCCTCTTGGTATATCGGGAGAACCTGAAGAAACTTAACGGAAAAAAGAACATAGGGGCGAAGGACGAAAAAGCGTTGGACGAATAAGCAGGAGAAACGGAGGATAAGAAAAGAAAGAAAAAGAAAATGAAGAAGCAGAAGAAGAAGAAAAGGATGCAGGAGCGAAAATGCGCGGGAAGAGAAAGATAGGAGAAGAGAGGGGAGAGAAAGAGATCGGACGTTCGTTAAATATACGAGTGTATTGAAATTCCGCCTCGAGACGGAGCGCGATGGGACCCGCTCGTTGTGGAAGGACAAGATCGCATGACGGCTCGAGGGCTTGGGAGCCACCCGCTGTTTTGAATACGATCCTTCGTCCGTAAGTCCTCCACCGCGGTGTTGCCGCGGCGTGTACAAGCGAACCGCCCGTATATACGCTCGGACACCAGAAGGACCGTCCTGGTTCGAAGACGACAACGACCCGACGCGACTCTCAGGTACGCATACCGTCGTCCACTCTAATTTGAATGTAACAACGTTCCGTTCGGCCGCAACCCGATACCATCTCGAAGCACCCCGCACCATTCCCGCAACTGAGAACTGAGAAGAAGACTCGTCCAGTCCTCTATCGTTCCTTTCTCCTAGTATCGTCCCTTCGTTCTATATCATTCTAGTTGGGCAAAAAATGTTTCGAGTTGAGCCATTGATGATGAGAAAATATGTAAGTATATTCGGCTTGTGTATGCGTCTTTATTTTATTGTGTGTGTGTGTGTGTGTGTGTGTGTGTGTGTGTGTGTGTGTGTGTGTGTGTGTGTGTGTGTGTGTGTG
>NW_017259299.1:182621-186478 GCF_001594045.1 Atta colombica
GTGTGTGTGTGTGTGTGTACGTGTGTACGATAGAATACGTTCACCTCATTGGATATATATTCGTGCATTAATGGTGGCAATTGACGTACTTCCATGAAGGTTTTGCAGTTGACTTTTGTCTTCGTTTTCAAGTTTTCGCTTCATTTCGAACGCGCAAATAACTCGTCATACCTCAAATAAATCTTGATCGATTTGTCCATCCACGTCCCGCAGTCCAGTCAATTGGTCGCGATGAAGCGCAGAAAGATGGCTGCTCTGCGTAGCCAGCAATGCGCGTTGTTTACACGTTTGGTCACGATATGGAGTTTGGTTATATTACATGCAGAGTATGTGATGACGGGTACGTGTCCCTAGAATGATTGACGGACGATACACGTCGTCTGTCGCATTGCAATGCGGGACATCGTCCGACTTCCCGGTAGCCGCATGACGCGAATCGGCAAGTTCTACTTGCTTTTTTTCTCTTTTTCTCTTTCTGTTTCTCTTGTTTCTTTCTTCATCTCTCCTCTTCCTTTCTCTATTTCTCCTTCTCTGCATCGAATGAGACATGGGATAGAGTTAAGAATTGAGAAGGACAAGATTCTTTAGCGATTCCGAATGCATCATTGATCCAACTGCAAGGCAAGGACGATCTCTTATCTATGGATAGATTGTATTCCAGGAACTTCTAGGGCATCGCGCCAAATAATTATAAATAGACGCTAATCGATGTGATGGAAAAAATGATTGAATGTAAAACTAGTATTAGTGACACACCATGTATTTTGCGATGCAAAAACATCCGAACAGGTGTTTGCCGTGGGCATATCTACATGATTTTAGTGATTTTAACTCGCTTGTTTGGCTCATGATCGTAAAATATAACGAATATTTCACCTATAAGTAGAGTTACTTATAAGTAGAATCACCAAATAAGAAATATAAGTACCTATATAGAATAAGTCGAGGAAAGATGCGACAGATAACTTTGAATTATAATATTTTTTCAACCATTTTTTTGATGAGGTATGATTGTATTGACATAAATAAAAATAAATTAATTGAAAGTTTGATTAGATATATTTATTTTGATCTCAATCGCAAAAGTGTATCTTGTGCATTCCTTGAACACTAATAGAAAGAAAAAAACTTCGAAAGTGGCATCTCCAACTTATTGGATAAGATGCCCTAATATCTTGATTAAATAACAAATGATACATAATCCATAAAAATTAAAAATATTCTATTCTTCTCAATCGCAATAATAAATAATAATCGCATAATAAATAATAATTATTCATTACGCAATAGTTTCTATTCTCTAGTATCTCTTTGTAAATCCATTTTTACAACAAACAGTAAAAAATTATATCTTACCTTATTTGATTAGAGAGAAATTTCTACATCAAATACATGTTATTGATAATTATTTGAGAAGTTATAAAATTCATTTAGTACTAAACTTTAATGCCACCCACTGTATTTGTGAAATAAATTAAAGTATTTTTACAAAGGAGTAATGTGAATTCCAAGTATCGTGTAAAATAAAATCACGACAGTATATTTTTTAACTTACCTTGATAAATCCAAAATTTTTGAAAATAGAAGCTAATATCCAGTAATTGTCATATTGTCGCTGGCACACAACTAAATAAACTGGGTGTGTCACACCCAGTATATAATACTATCTATGCATAAACATGGATGTAAATAAATGACATCTTATCACCGACGTGGCATTTCCCCTTATCCCAAACGAATACAAGGAAGAAGACATATCTCAATGAAAAATCGTCATTTTTCGATTCTCACTACTCTAATCTATTCCAAGCTGTTTCGACCAAAAGTTTCGTCGCTATGTATTCTATTATAAATCGAGCTAGGGAAAAAATACGCGATTTCACGAGTGTATGTAACGTTGATGCAAATACTCGAGTCGAATCGTATTGAAAATAACACGTGACAGGTTTCTTTCTACCGTCAAGAGCCGATGTCTATCGTTAATTAGCCGCTGACAAGAGGCCGCCTCGTCGTGTCTGCAGGGATTCGTTTTTGCCTGGTATACTATAAAGTAAGCTACGTATGTACGTCAAGCGGCACGGCTAGACAGGAAGAGAAGGCCAGTCGATTGCCAAATGGAAATATGTAATCCACCCGCCTGCCGACGATTCGCGGACAGCAGAGGACAGGCTTCAGAAAATGAGTTTCCCAGCACAGCGCGATGCCGTGTGTAACATCAAAAGAGACCCCGGGGCGCGCCTGGTAACGTGTACATATCTATATATATTATACATATGTCGCCGTATTTGCTGCAGTGTCGATGAACGCGGACGTGGAGGATCGTTCTTTGACTCGGCGATAATTATCACGTCCGTCCCGCGATTCTTTGCGGTGACGACGGCGCAGGCAACTAAATTAAAATCGGTATTGCTTCTGGACACGAACTTACAGCGAACAAATGCGATATTTCGTATATACCGGCATAGTATGTCGACAATACCTGGCACTCTTCATCCTTTGTGCCTCAATAGATACGGATTTCCGATCAAATAGATTTATCGACGCGACATTCGGCGATGATATCTACTTTGCTTTGGTGAAACAGATGTTTCCATGTTGCTGCTGTAACTGTATCTTTAACAAGTTTAATTGCTTTGAGATGTCTAGGTTCATTCGACAACCAATAACGGTACCGCGAATAGTATAATATTCGTCTCACAATGTCCATCTGATAAATTTCTGATCAATTCATAAGATGCCGAAAAATTTGCATAAGAATATAACACTTAATATATAATACAATTATAGAATATGATTGGCGCTCCGTACATAATTTGCTTGACAGCGATAAAATTGACTTTATGAGACGTTATGTTTCGTCGACTAGAATTATTACGTTTTCATTTCTCCTGAGACACAGTAAGATCACTTTCAGGTAAATTTAATTTGAAACTTTAACGCGTCTGAGACATTCAGACGATATGATTGGCATGTATGTAATTCAAACATTTATTTTAATTTTTATTATCGATCAATAAATATCACAGCTATATCAAACAGAGTCTTAGACTCTAGTAAGGTACAATATATCCGCCTCTGCGCATTCTTTTTCTTCTTCGCTCCTCTCTCTCTCTCTCTCTCTCTCTCTCTCTCTCTCTCTCTCTCTCTCTCTGTCTGCCTGTGGGTGGTTATCGTAAATGTATCTCTCTTTCTGGACTCTCCCGTGGTTCATTTCTGTACCATGAACCACACGAATCCCCAGGATCCTCGTATATTAATTGTTGATATTGATCTGATACTACATAGCTCTTTTATTACCTAATGCATCTCTATCGAATACAACGTTGACGCAGCAATACGTCCAAATGTGAGAATATTATTAACTATATATTTTAACCAGCTTAGAGGGAGGTTGATCGCGTTGATTTTTGACAAATAATCCTGACAGCAGGATAGTCACCTTTCACAAGCGGTGACGAACGATCACTCTTCGCCTTAACAAAGATTGGTATATCTCGACGCAAAACTGTTCGACATATATATAATACATTTTTAGAGTTTACAATTATTCTTTTTAAATAAATATATTTTAGAAAAATGTATTAATATTTACTTATTATATTGCACATGCAGTATATATTTAGAGTAAATATAATTTAATTTTAATAACGAGAAGAGAATTTCATAAAAGATTCAGCAAAGTAAATAGATAATTAACCGAGAGATTAGAGATTGTATACAGTGCACATATGGAAAGAATTATTTATCGAATGTAATGTTTGCACATTTCTTATAGGCTTGAAATATATACGCGAGAATTTGAGGAAGTAAAAGTATAACTTGAAATAATTTAAACAATATAAAAGAAATTGAAACAT
>NW_017259299.1:186578-189046 GCF_001594045.1 Atta colombica
CTGCTGGAGAAATTCTATATATGCCAGCGACAAGATTTTAGATTAGATGAATCACCTTCGACCCGAATAGAAAGAGTCTCACGAGGATATAGTTACTTGTGGACTCGATGTTACGAAATTTATGCGTTTTACAAAACGATATTCCCATTACTGAATTAATGTCCCTCAAAATATCTTATCATATCTCCGTGTCTCAATTGTTTTGGATTGTATTATCTCTCTTCAGTATGTATAAAAATCACAGCAACACTGTCGGAAAATTATCGTCTGGAAAATTATCGTCTTCTCATCACAAATCTATATCTTGATATACTTTTATGAAGAAAATGTTGTGAAAATATTGAGTCATTGTTTTAAATTTCTATCATCTGATATATTCTTTAAATTCATTTATATTTATCATATATTAATTACAATAGAATGTCTTTGTACAGGCAATAACCATGTGAGAAAAGAGGGGATGAAGAAACGCATCTTAAGTGCAGATGTGCAAATTTGGCGAATTACAAACAGAGTAATGTTTCTACGAGGCGAGATACGACGCAAACAATTTTCGGAATTTCGCCAAAGTACTGAAGGGCGCGGCTATTGCCCAACATTTATTTGCCAGTCGAACGTAAATTTGTTTAGGGGTGGACGTCTAAAGCACAAGTGGCGGCAACTGTTCATCGTCACGGAACATTTGCCGCGAAAAATGCTTTCATGTGGCCACGCGTCTTCGACTTGTTCTTTCTTTCAGCTGTATTTCGAATTTCAGAAATAAAGCAGAACTGCAGCATTCTCTCTATCGATGACTTTTTGCGTTATTGCGAAACAACGTTAATAATTTGTCAGACTGTCGCAAATATTAATCACGCCAATATTTTGTAGGGACTTTATAACTGTTTTACATTTATTGTGTAGTGAAAAAACAACGCGCGAGCGGATTAGCGTAGCTTGGCAGAAACAATTTTTCATGATCTCTCGTCGGCAGCATGTTCGCCCAATTATCTCACGTTATTTTAATCTGAATGAATATTAAACACGAAAGAATTGAAAGTTAAACATTCATAATTAAATATTTTTATTATTTATTTATATTATTATATTATTTATTTATTTATATTATTGATCCGATTTCATCCGTGGCTTTGTAAATTTTTTTTAAATCATTGTTGAATCATTTAATGTTATCGTACGTGCAACGTGTACATACGCGTAGTATAGATGAAGGCAGTCGGAACGCACATCGTTCGCTCTTAACCACTTTGGAGATCCTCGAAGATTAGTGAAGCGCAAGATTCGCTCTCAGAAGACCGGTCGATCGGTCTTAAAAAGTTTAACCATAACAACGTGAGTCGCGCGCGTTAAAGCCTGTACGGCCGTGAAATGGCTCGTCGCCGTAGCAGTCTTATCAATCAGAAAGTCGTAAGGGCATCGCGCCGCGGGTTACGATATAATAAAATGAACCATCATCCTCTCTGAACGGCCGCGGCGCGGGCGACGTGACTCTTTCTCGCGCCGCGCGCGCGTGCACGTACGAGAGGCGGCCATCGCTCTCGACTCTCGGTTCTCAGCTCTCAGCTCAAGAAGTCAAGACTCCTCGCCAGTCGCTTCGCTCGAGAGAAAACGAAAGAAGAAGATCGTAAAACTTGGCCATCCGGGCGACATAAGTCGGCGGTGTAATGCGACACGTAAACGTGCGAGACGCGCGAGCAGTCGAGGAGAAGACATCCTCTGCGAGAAAAGAGGATCTCGATCCGGCCGATCCGGAGACCTTTCGGCGTGCGGGGACCCGCTCTCGCCTCATCTTCTTCCGCAATGTTACGCAGACCATCACCGGCCTTTACGAGCGCATCATCCGGATTTATACTTACTTAAGGAATCACTACCCAATGGTACGTTCTAGCTGCGAGTTATAGAATCTATATATATGGTGGAAAAAGAGCCAAAGAAAACTCTTGATGTGTATCGCGTTTCGCGTTACCTCTTTTTCCCGAAATTATTAGATATCATCACGTCTCTATTATATAATGGATGTTTGTTGGAAAAACATCTAAGACACATACGTAGAAATAATACACTTTCTTGCATCAATGTATTATATATACCTACATTATTATTATATATTATACATAATATTACGTATAATATATAATAATAAATTAACTTTTATTAATTTAGATAACGTTGTAATCAATGATAAACATTTATCACTGTCAGATAACAAAAATGTATCTGCAAAACTAAAGTTAATATATATAGTATCACATAAAACAAGGATGATCTTAAAATGACGAAAAATACATTGTTTGAAAAATGGTAATGTAATGAAAAATGTTTGGTACTTTATACAGATGGAAAAGCATGTATATATAGCTATTCTCATTTATCCGAGTTATCTCACATATGGAATGACATTGTTATGGAGGTTATGAAAAATATTTTATACCACTAATCTTCGCATTTATATATATATATATATATAT
>NW_017259299.1:189146-192566 GCF_001594045.1 Atta colombica
TCCACTGGGAAACATGTTTCTTATAAAGTATGTTGTCAAATTTAGAGTTAATCGTTCTTCGATCCGGCTTTATTATCCAGCTGTAATATTTTCGAGCTTGCCAGATACAATCCGCGCGCAGTAAACATCGAGCGATGCCGAGAGCTCTCGCGGTGAATCCAGATAGGAGGAAGTTCCGCCGAATTGATAAATCCCGGGAGCGGGAGCTGGTTTGTGTGCGTGGATTCGGGTATGTATATACATATATATATGTACGTGCAATGCAGCTCGCGAGTTATTTAAGAGCTATCGGATGCCGTGCGGCCATTAGCTCCGATCGCATTACCGCCAGATTGGCTAATGGTCCGGGTCTCCCGGCAGCTCCCGCGCGCGGTACTTTTCCTCCGTCCTCTTTTCCTCAATTTTCCCAATATTCCTCTCGTCTCCGTTACAACGATAACGCTAATTATAGCATTACAACGTACCGTACCCTATCGTTCCGTCTACACCGTCTACATCGTCTACACCGAGCTATTGCGGCAGCGCAGCGCCGCGGACGAAAATTTTCAACTTTCAAACGCGAGTGGCCAGTGTGATAAATCGTTTGGATATCTTGCCACGAAAGATGCAAAGAAATATCGAGTGTACCTTTTGTATATCAAGCTATGAATTACACATTACACAATACACAAGCGTTCTATAACGTTGAGATAATTTTTTATTACTTCTTTACTATCTCAATAACGATCCAATCTAGAAAAAAAAACCTGGATATAATGGAAAAATTAATGCGCGCTATCAAATTTAAAAATGATATATCATTCCATCATCACATTTGCGATGATGCATGATGAAACAACGATCGTTTATGTTAAACGAATATGACTTTTGCAAATGTGACTGTATGATAATTTTTAGCTTAACGATAGCTATAGCGGTTATGCGATAGCGATGCCGTAAAACATTATCGCGATAATTATTTAATTATTTGATACTCGCTATGGCGCAGCTTGTATCAGCAAGATATCAGTATTTGCAGATTCATTGCGGTGCACATTTCGTTACCCGGCCCATTGCAAATTCCGCATTTGTCCGGTAACCTTCCGGTATCTCCCTCCCTCCTCACTATTTCTCTCTCTTTTTTGTTGGGGGATTCGATGCGCGATAGGACGAGCGCATAACGACACTCGTAGGTACATACATGTCGACGATTATATGGCGACGCCCCGAAATCGCGGGTCGGTCATTAATTTCGGCGTATAAAAATCAATGAACAGCCCATAAACAACGCCGGCCGGCACGCTCTCTCCCATTTTCCAATTTGCAATTGCGAATCGCGTTTTTAATTATAACGAACACAATGGCAGCCGGGACCGACCGCCCCTCTCACGTCCGATTTTGCTCTTTCTCTTTCACCCTTACTACCCCCTGCCGCGTCTCTCTTTCTATGTGAACGGCCGATGCAACCGGGAATGGCATCCGGCTGGATCATCCCCTTCCTCTCTCACCTACCTACCCCTCAGCCTGCAGTAGACCATCGTCTCCCCTCCTCCTCCACCTCCACCTCCGCCTCCATACACAGCCGCCGCCGTCGCGTTACCCAACGCGAGATATTCCGTTTTCACGATAATTATTGTCGTTCGATTTCTCTCTATTTCGCTCTCTCTCTCTCTCTCTCTCTCTCTCTCTCTCTCTCTCTCTCTCTCCCTCTTCCCTTCCCCTCTTCTTCCTCTTCGTCTCTGTTTCTCTCCAACAAGCGATCACATCTTCACTCGTTCTCTTTTCCTCTTTCATTTAGTGCACGCACTAAAAATCGCAGCGATAACCGTTTGTCCATCGCAACGACAAACATTTTATGTCCGTTGATGCTCTGTACCCGACTCCCTTTGTTTTAATAGCGTGGGAGTTTCATATTTTTCTCTGTGACACGTAATGTTTTTACGCGCCAAAAGTGAGCTGTGCGCAATGGTCGACCGAATGAATTTTATAGTTCAGCAATTTTTGTGATAACGCAGGATAATTAATGCAACGCCGGGATCGTTTGCGAGAGCGGCACGTTCGTCATCGCGAGCTGCCTCATTCTTCTTAATAATTCTGCGTTTGTGTCGCGTAGATCGATCATCATCGCGAATGCGCGTACGAAGAAAATCCGCGTGGTTCTCTCAGCCTCTTCGCAAAAATCATAAAATCATTAATGACACGCACCGACGCCCATTCGAATCTATTATCGGATGGCTATTGTGCAATAATACGTTGTGCATTTTATATTCTACATACGTCATACGCATCAGTGATCCTGGAAATTTCAGCAGCACAGGGAAAACAAATCAGCATTCAAATAAAAACGTCGAACACATACACAGGCAAGCACATTGAACGTATTCTTTATAATTCAAAACAGGCATTTGGCCGTTAAAAAGCGTCAAATATAAAAATCAAGTTTCTCTCTTCTTGTTAGCTAATTTAATCATTTCATCTCGAGTTTTCTTTGGGAATTAAAAATCTTTTTTTCATGATAAGTTTGCATAATGCTCAGGCATATACAAATGTAAATAATACGTCATATGTATTATATATATGTACGTGTGTATATGTTGCCTTGATAATTAATCGAAACCGCATTAATGTTTGAATATGAAATTAATGAAAATATTTCATCGTACAAAATATGATTTCCCAATCCTGTCGCCATTTCGAATGGCGATACGATCTTTTTGCTCGCGGCACTATAAATCAAATAAAAGCTATTGCACAGTCGAATGACGTAATGGGTGATACCGAATTTTCAAATGATTTTTTGATCGGCCATCACGGCCAGTAATCACGCAAGTGCTTAGAGCGATCAGAAACGAGTGGTTAAAAATATGGGATTGTGAGATTTATTTTTGAATTACGGAATGCAGGAAAATATCACATGGGATACGTATATATGCATTGTGTAGACGCGAGAAAGAAATTTTTCCGATGATGGTGTGACCGCTTCCCGACGCTACGACGCGATAAAACAAAATACTCGTATACTTTGTTCATGCTTTTCGCACTTCCCCAAATTATGTCACAGTGCCGTTAAGAGTTAACGACGTAACGATTATGTTGCCATCGTGGATAATCACTATCACCACCGATACGTATCTTTATAACTCGAAATGTAGCGAAATGTAAGCTCAGCAGGGTCCGACAACATTGTGACTATCTCTCGCCGACTTCGCAAATTACACGTCGATCATTCTCTATCGCGAGTCATTTCCCAAATCCGAATGTAGAATATCAGTAATATAGAGAGAAAAAACAATGAAGAGAGGGCATTTTCTTTTTATCAGAGTTAGATATACATTATGTTATTGCGAAACAATTTTACAACCCTATTTATAAAATTAGTATTACTTTACATTTTCGAATAATAATCAATAATAATAGTATAAGTATATATATATATATATA
>NW_017259299.1:193271-197458 GCF_001594045.1 Atta colombica
TATATATATATATATATATGATTATTAAGAATTAACTACTGAACTCTCTATTGATGTTGAGCTGTTAAAGATTACATTAGCCATATCGATCACGAGAATATTGGATCCTCGATGCTGATCCAGCTTCGACTCCTCATTTGTTTTCTATTTCTAGACGGGGATGGCATTGTAGCCTATGTAGTGACTTTTCTCCGACGCGATGGTATAGGTCGACCAAAGAGGTATAAGGGTAATCCCGTGGGGTGCTCCGGAGGGAGTTTCATATAGAGGGCCGCCGCGGTGCGGCCTCATATATAAGGATTTATCACGGCTAAGTCTCCCGTATATTGCCACGTACCGAACCTTCTCTTCGTCCTTTCTCATCCTCCTTCAGGACCTAACTCCTGTTCTTCCTTCCAGGCAACCCTTCAACTGCGGGACTCTTCATTCGCTTTCTTTTCTTCAACAATTTTTAGATTGTTTGCCATATTTACTATTTGCATCCAATTAGTCTGATATCTGTAACTTAGAGCAGGTTCAACGGCTATTAACAACTTCAAGGAGAAGAGTAACGGCGGGGTCTAGTTGACCTCCTCGTGAACCTCATCAGACTCCTTTCGTGCGCGATAGATGCGCTGAAGCCTTTCCATGCTCCGTGACGGATGGTAATCCTTCCGTTGCTATTTAATGGCAAAGCACCAAGAGTGTTGGCGAAAATTCGTGCTCATTTTTCTTCGAGAATCTTGGCCTTATATTACCGTAATATGAAAGTAATTCTTTAATAAAGAAACCGACTTCTTCAAATTGAAAATACAACAAATACAAAAATAATTATATGAAAATTTTTGATATATCTCGTAATAGATAAACATCAATTGTTAACAAAAAGGTCGTGCCAATCGTGGCTGCATTCCTGTCATAACTTTGGTACCTATTTAAGAACAAATTAAAGTACAAATAAGCGAAGAGAATCATATTCGATCGAGATGAGTTTAGGTGCTTAATAATATTTTGTGAAAATTTTTACTATTCAACTTAAGCAAATTGCACGCCGATTATTTATCGATCTTGAAAAAGTCTTAGAAGTTGACTAAGTAATATCAAAAAAGAAACTGATACGCAATTTAATATTACAGTTGAAAACTTTTTGCAAGAGATGATGTTAATTAATGAATTTTAACTGAATTTTAACTCCATATTAGAACAGCAGGGCTCACATTACCATCTTTTCTTTTATATTTTTAATTATTCATACTTTAATTATTAATTGATATACTTGCCTTTACACTTTTAACTTTCTTTAATTTTATGCGAAAAATTTCGAAAATTTATATTCAAAGTCACATTATCTTACAAAGAAATTATAAGAATATGAACAAAAATCGATATTGTACAAAAAACGCATACTGATTGTATGTGATTACGGAAATTTGGAGAGCAACTTACATCCGATTGTGAAAACAGTTATTTAGGAAACACAAAGTGCATTAGATCATTACAGACACCGATAAAATCTCTTGATCACGGCTGAGCGTCATGGCCTCTCAAACGGAACATCCCCGAATAGTAAATAGATACACACGAAAAATAAAATATATATCTGTTCTTTTCTCTCGGTTATTTGATATAAATATCTCTTTATCATTTATTTTGTAGAAATCAGATCCTGAATATAATGATATAATAATATACCATAATATGTCGTTTCTGCTCTTCAGGGAAGTAGAGATCTATATTCTGTCTTCTTTTCATGAATCTTTTCACTATCCTTCTTAGACAAGGGTCCTCTCGCATTTTATCCATATGTTTGCTGACGCAGAAGATTTTTAATGATCTTAAATACGACTTTTTTGTATCAGGGAAAAATAAAATCTCTAGAAAAAACAAAAATTATCGTCATCGAATTGAGATGAAAAGTTTCTTGGAATGGAAACAATTATAGATAATATAGATTTTTTTTTCAATTCAAATAATATGTAATATAAAAATGTAATTGGAAGAAAAATCTTATTTGAAAAAATTTAGAAGAAAAAGTTTCCGTCAATCGTTTCCTTTATTTATTCAAATAGGTTTAAAATGTTCTATATTGTAAAAATCGCATGAAATGAAATACAAAGTGCGTCCCTATCAACGAAATCGCAAATTTCTCGTTAGTACGGATCGTGGATGGCATATCGTCTGCTCGAAGTCCCTTCTCTCTGTAGTGTCGACCGTCGACGCATTAACCCGCATCGTTGGCATCGTTAACAACATACCTTATCGTTCTATACGTGTCCAGTTCAATGTCTGGAATGTGTATGTACATGTAAGCAACAATGTTACTTCAAGTGCAGTGCAAGCTTCCCAAGTGTCATCAGGAAGAAAGGACTTTGATCTATTTTATATTTTTAGAAAATGCAAATAATAATCAAAATTACTAACAATAAGGTTTGGTAGAATATTTTATAACTTACTCGTGATGCTATGTAATTTTAAACAATTATAGAAGAAAAATGCATAAGTATATAAATTTGATCGTAGATAAAATTGTTCTTTATAGACGATATTATATGATTATATTATAATAAAATAAAAGCTATAGTGCGCAGACTCTTTTCTTAAAATATTATTATTCTGAAAAAATTGATCTAAAATCAAACTAAAGAGCCGAAATACGACCTTGAGGCGAAATTGCCCTGACGGACGAAACATTTCCGCCTGGGTATGTAACACAGCCTTTAGGCAGAAGCTGGGTTCTATCGCAGTTCGCGAATTCCGTCCTGTCATTTGTAACTGTCGAGCTGCTCATTACAATTCCCCATTCCTCGCCTCCGAGCTATCCCCCTCGTACCCCTTTGGGGTGGCGCGGCGCGGCGCGGCGCGGCGTGACGGCCCCTCGTCCTGCTATCCTTTCGACCGTCTCGTTCCTGCAACTGGCTGAACTGGAGTATAGCGGACGGTTCTGGCATTTATTTTTTCACTCTTTCTCTCTGTTCCTTTTCGCGTCTCTTTCCCTTTCTCCTTCCTCGTCATTTGTGCGCGCGCATTTTACCTTCGCGTATTTACTAGGAAAGTACTTATTATTAGGCAAAGCTAATAAAAACATTCATTTTTAATTGCATCTTTAATCGTTTTCTTTTCAGCAAATATACTATTATAACCTCACTTCTTCCGTTTGCGTTATCAATAATATTACTAGTATTTTATCGAGTGGCTTTTTCGGAATCTGATAGCTACATAACGATGAATATTAATTTGCGCAGGAAACGAAACTCGAGCACGAAAAATTTAGTGCTATTAATGATTTAAAACGGCAAATCGCTTTTTAATGCACGTGATAACTACCGCGGTATATTTCACGATGCGATATTTTTATTTCGTGAAATGGTAAACTAAAACTGCAACGAGCGTGAGTGTTATTTGCGGAACGCTTTGTTGCTGGAACGCGTACAAATTAAGCAAATAGTTGAAAACGCGTAGCTCAACGGGATCCAGTAAAATGAGTAGAACAAATAAATGTATATTGCTGTTACGGGGAAATCGATGATATATTTGTTTTTAATTTGCACGTAATGCTATCAAATGTTTTGGAGCCGCGTAATTTCGAGGGTACGTGACAGCGAATCGAATGACAATCAAGCCGAAATTACAACGCGCTGTGGTAATCGAGATTATTCGGCACGCTCACGAACTCTGGTTTTTCATTCAGCGAGATGACACTCGAAGCGGTCGTGAAGGCCATTATTTCGGCGGACGGCGTGCATTTATCCGCGCATGTTATTTCGTTGTCGTCAGTCTCGCTTTTAACGTAACCGTTCGCAGAGATACGCTCGGAACTCGGAATACAGAGTATGTAGTCAGTACTCGTATTTTTCGCAAGAGCGTCTCTTCGTGGCGAAAAATCTTCTTCCTCCCCTTCCCCTTTCTTTTCCCGTCATTCCTCCTCCTTCCAGAGCTACCAATTTTCTTTATTACATTCCTTATTTCCTATCCACCAGCCTCTGTAACTGTAATACAAATTCCTATTGTGATTTATGTTGATATCAATGGCAACCCTCAGGGTTGTCCCGTCGTTACTCCCTCACCCCTGTCTCGACAGTTACAGGACGCTGCAACGTTCTACGATCTACACTATATGCGGCCCTGGGTCCAGATATTATACTTTATTGAATCAGAGAGAGAGAGAGAGAGAGAGAGAGAGAGAGAGAGAGAGAGAGAGAGAGAGAGAG
>NW_017259299.1:197492-203984 GCF_001594045.1 Atta colombica
GAGAGAGAGAGAGAGAGAGAGAGAGAGAGAGAGAGAGAGAGAGAGAGAGAGAGAGAGGAGGGGGGGGGAGAAGTTGTCATTGTTATTGTCGTCATTGTTATTCGGCGCGCTTCTTTTCGTTCTTCCTCCAGTCTACCGACTGATTTTTCTTGCCATCCCTCTCTTTTGCGTTTCACGGTTGACGCTAACGGTAGATCAGAGAGAGTGAAATCAGCTATTGCGCGGGAGTCCTATGAATTTTATTAATAAAACAACATTGGCGAGATGTGCGACACATTCCTACATAGCACAAACTGACAGGTCAACGCAACCATTCTTATATATGTATCCCCGTCCAGCGAAGTCGACGAGCGTGGAAAATTGTATGTTCCAGGTTTTTCCTTCCTCAGTCCTCTCCACATTCCATTATACGTCGCTAAGGAGAGTATTAACAATCAGCTTTTCTAAAGCAGGACATATACGAAAGTGCCGTCGCTTCGTTATGATGGGTCTTCGTCTTTGTATTGGAATTTCAAGACTCTATTATTGTGCACGCAAATGTGTGTTGGGCTCATTTTATTCAGCATCGACTGTCTTGAAAATTTCAAGTGTTTGCATTTTGAGAAGCTGTTAATAGGTGAATGTATACAGGTGAGTGAATACTGAATTTACAGCTATTACATAGTCATTACAATATAACTATGCTAATTAAGATATCGAGGAATTGCTTTTCGATATAAAGATGAACTATCTGTAACGAAACTTTTAGAATTATCAATAAAGCATGAGAATACTGCAAAGTAAAATTTAGTCACAAAGTGAAATTTAGTTCAGGATACGTCATGCCAGTGTGCACGTGAACAAAAAACGTGGCGACAAAATTCACTCAGCGGCTGCAGTTTACGTATACAATAAGTATGCAATAAGTATGTATACTGTTTACGTTGTTTGCAGGGGTGCGTTTGAAGCTACGTCATTGCCAGAGTGTGATCGTGGTAACGTTCTCCTGAATGAATCTAAGAATCGATATCCCCCATTAACTGCCAATTGAAATGCCGTACGATGAAAGCGAGAGTGTGTGTATGTGTAAGATCGAATGGAAAGAGAGGGTGTACACGCGTACGGGTTTACATAGCGTACAACAGTGACTTGCGACATTGGGACCGCTATAAACGTGATTAATGGACACGAGTCGCTTACCATTCTGATACTCTCTCGCTGCAACCGGAATAACAAAGTACTCCTTTACTCACACTTTATGCTTTCGTCTCTCTCTTCCTCTATCATTTTCTCCTAGTTTATCTTTCGTTTTCTCCCTCTTCTACATAGTTTAAGATCCCTCTTGCATTCTCTCGAATGTGAAAGCTTATGGCTCGTAAGTCCTCGAAAGACTTTCTTCTCTCGCCAATTCTCCGTTTGACAACGCCGCTTTGACAACTAATTTATAAATTCCATTAAGTAAGTTACGAGAACGATAATCATCACTTTCGGCAGATTTACGTACGCAGCAATGATGATCGTAACTTGCTCTCTCTCTCTCTCTCTCTCTCTCTCTCTCTCTCTCTCTCTCTCTCTCTCTCTCTCTCTCTCAATGTCGAAATAAAATTTTACACATATCAGACACACAGTTGATATGCAGTGAAAATCTGTAAAGAATAGATTTTTTCATCAAGTATTATAGATTTTTATTTCAAAAGATTTAATTTCAATATGTTTGCCAATTTTGATTTTCAATTTCATTATAATTCTTGATTAAATTTATAAATAGAAAATTATATATTTACAGGATATATCAAAGATAATCTTGTAGTAATATTAATAAATAATAATAAAAATTCAAAAAAAGTTTGGAATATTTTTAAATTGATATAACGCTATTTCATTATCAGTATCATATATTTCTATTTATAAGGAAAGGAATAATTAATTAGATTATATCGATTTACAACTAGTGTAAATTCGCGCGCGGCGAGAGGAAGACAAACCACTCTCTTATACGAACAACTCGCGGCTGTGGTGTACATGCGAGAGTGCTCTCTCTCACGAGGATGGTGCAAACATTCTCGATTTACACGTTAGCCATTCCATTTGGCTCGAATCGGTTGGAAACCATTAATATCAGCGAAGTAAAAGGCACTCCGGTCGAAGCTCGGTTTCTGACTCGGCTGGAAGACAGGCAACCCTTTCCTCTAAATCCGAGGGACCGTGAAAGGGTAAAATTGCGCTCGCACTTGCTATTTCTACCCTTCTATCGTCTCTCTCTCTCTCTCTCTCTCTCTCACCATTTTATTCCTTCACTTCTTCTCCGTACAATCAATAAATACATATTTGTTCAGCATACAGAGAATCAACTATCAATTACACTAATGCTATTAATCGAGAATTGACACAGTATGTGGATAGGCGGGGGTGGTCAGGAAAACCCCCACGGGAGAAACCCCCAAGATCCGTGCTCCTATACTTTCTCGTGATTTACGCAAAGTCACGTTACAAATGATCACGAGGCCATTTTCTATCCTCGTTACCAAAGTGACATAATCATTTACTTGACAAGTGCGTGTATAGCACGAGATCGACATCGGGCAATGATTACGTTCAGCAGAACGTAAAGGCAGCTTTGCACACACTGTTGTAAATTTTTTTAATATGATTGATTTATATATTTAGATCCAATAAAAAACTAAGCGCAAGACTAATATTATATTAAAGAATTGGCTGAACACATGTACTTAATCATGTTTGATAATCTGTTCTATTGGATTGCATTCATTAATCGAGACATAATTGCGCTGCCAAACATTTACAATTCTTCATATTCCTTATACATCATTTTATTCTAAACCATAGTATGTTTGAAAATATATTGAGATTATAGTTAAGTAATGTTCAGATACATTTTCAAGTTGATATATCTGTACAGAGAAATTAATTTTATTAATTTCTGCAAGGGTCTCTAAAGTTATATTATAATAGCGATATCAAGAAAATTGGTCTTGATCTACGATTTGCATGAAACAGAAAACGTCGTTTAATTATTTATTTATCATACGGATCATAAGCAAGACAAACGTAGTGCTAGAGAATTAAAAAATAATCAAAGTCAAATACCTGTTGTGTGACTTTGTTAGTGCATGTTCGTTGGGTGTACGGTAATCCCGAGGGATTGCGTGATCTCCGTGGGCTTAGATCATAATTTATAGTTGTATAAGAATGCGGAAGGGTCCTCGCTACTGTTTACTATCCTACACGAGATTATGAGTAATATTTGTTGATTAATTCATGTATTTATTATCCTATCTCTGATCCTTTTTCATTTTATTTCTTTGTTTAAACGCGCGCGCGTTAAATATGCTAAAAGAGAATATTAATTTTTGTATTTAAGGGAGACCTACCACTAACGACATCATCTGAAAGATATTTCTCGAATTTTCACAAACACCTACTACTATATCGTCTTTTTTCGATCAGAAAAGAGTACGGATAAATGACTCTGATACATACAGAAGTATATACGCCACCTAAAACTCTAAAAGGGTACACATTCGCGTGTATCGCGTATCCGTGCCATCTGCGCCGATCGCGGTTGCTTCGTACGTTAAAATCCTTCAGCCAGTTTCCAGTTGGCAGCTTCATGCTCGTTCCGGAGGGTTTTAGAGTCGAGAATTCAGTCGGTCGGTCGGTCGGTCGGTCGGTCGGTGCCCCACCATTACTCATTCCGTGGCAGCAGTGGGTACGCCACCCTAGCGCGTGCAAACAATTTGTTTCGGAGCGGACGATCTCGCGGTTGCGCGAACAAGTCGCTCGGAAATGACGACGAAATCACAAAATTTATCGTTCGAATATGAATGCGCGAACGTTGCATGTCCAATTATGTCGAATGATATCTTAATTGCTATTTAACTTAGAACTGTAGAACAAGAAAGATTCGTAGTTTTAAATAGTTTGAAATTTAAATCTATGAAAACTTGATGTAATACTAAACAAGATTCATTTTTTTTTTAATTACTTGTAAACAGTTCCGAATAATAAATATTTTGTTTGATTAGATAATCTATTATTTTCTACTATTAATTCTACTATTAATATATAGCGTATTTATTTAATTTTAATCAAACAATAGCAGTCTCATAATGAGAAAGAGACACATATAACAATGATTCAATCAACTTTTCAGTTATATGTATAAGTCTTTTGAAATCATAATTTATTGATATTGATAATTTCTGATATTTCGATTACTCTACAAAAGAGAACTTATTAAATTTCCGACGTTTTAAAAATAAGATGCGAATGTAATATTAATGTCGAAATCATACTTTAAACCTTTTCTAGATTCTCATTTTATTCTTCTTTTCTAGCTGGTAGCTGGTAGCTAGGTATTTCCGCTTTGTGTTGGGCAACCGTGTCGACCACATAAATTGATACAGATGTGAGTTAGCTGGAATTTTTCGCTTCTATCCCAGAGAGAATATCGTGATACCATAGAAACCAACTCAAATGTTGCAAGCCATGACGGAAATGAGGCTGCCGTTTCGTGAAAAATATCTCGAGCGTCTTGAGTAAGACTTTCTTCGAAAAACAATACCCTAAGGATAAGAAAGAGAATTGTTGATCTCGATTGTTGACTTTAATCACAATAACCATTCTGTGTAAAGAAATCATATGTGCAAAGATCGTTGGAGATAAACTATTAATAATAATGATTGCACGAATACTACTTCGCACATATGAGTAAATATGACTTATGCTTAATGATTAATCATAAGATTAATAATAATTAAGTAAAAAGGAAAACAAGGAAAGCTTTTTTAAATTTTATTTTCAGTTCTTTTTATAATATAGTATTTATTGAAAAATTTGCATGAAAATTTCCTAAAAATTCTGCAATAATAATAATAAAAAATGAAATGCATATACAATTTATATTGTATTTGGTTTCATACTTGGAAATTTGAAACTGAAATTCACATCGAATTTGTCAATGAAATTAACTTTATTAATTATATTCAATAACAGTATTCCATACTCATGATATACTTTTTTTTCCTATATTCTTTATACCAATATTCTTTATATACGACACTTGTGTCACGAATCCTGACAAATTGTTGTATCTGTTTCAGATAAACTTTAAAAAAGATGTGTGTGTGTGTGTGTGTGTGTGCGCGCGCGCGTCTCACACACACACACACACACACACACACACACACACACACGCACACGCACATAAAATTAGTGTAATTTTTAAAGTAGAACATAAAATATAAAAACAAAACTAGTAATTCTTTAAAATAATTCAACCGATTTTTTAATGAAATTACAATTCAATATTTCTGATTAGAACCTAAAATATTTACGCTGTTACAGCTGTTATTTCTTTTTTGGTAATCGTTATTATTGGCTGGGAACCAGACTTTAAGGAAGATCCTGGTATATGAAAGGACAAGTTTACGATCTTCTGATGCTCTTGTAGAGAAGCTATTCATTAATAGTCCCTCTTTAGGTTAGCTCGACACGACACTGTAGAATCGCTGCCAAATCTCAGCTCGCTTTATGACCGTTTAATTGATCAAGATAGACGACGATATATTATTATGCTAATTTTCAAGGAACATCGCAACCGCGGGAATCGTTACTGGGAGATTAAAGGCTTTTAGTGACATCGTATCGTTAATTACTACATTGAACATGAGCACCGCGATGTTAATGGTTTATCCAAGCTTCTTGGATAAATTCTTGTCCGTGTTCCATTTATACAAAAATAGAAATGTACGTGTCAATGTGATCAGATATTTTATTCATGTATTTCTGAATTTCTTCAACATGAATGTTACTCTCAAACAAAAATATTTGAATTAAACATATATTTGTGTAAGGGTATTTTATTAGTACAGTAAAAAATTGATTGTACATCGCTACTTGAGAAGTTGTAAGATCATTTACGACTGAGGCCACGATGTAAGCAAAAATCTTTTAAAAAATTCGTTTGTGAAATGACTCCATATGAATTTATAGATTTGTCTAATCTCGGAACGCAAATATGAATGAAAATCCATACTAGTAGATACATGCAGTAGTTAATCTTCGTGTTATTTACTGCTGTGAACTTGTAGTTTGTTTTGCAAAAAATATTTTCATTATGCAATATCTGTAGAAAAAAACGATATAAATATTTGACAATATAAACAGATTTTAAAATCTATTTAAAATCCATAAAAATACTATAAAATTCGTTATATTTAATTATTTTTTCAGTATATTGTGTTTTTTATCTGCTTAGCTTATAAATTATAAAGATCCACAACACATCTTAACTTTCTTATATTTTACTTTCTTATATTTTAGCATAAAGCTTTAGTGATTGTTTAAAAAGAAATTTAAAAGAATATATAATGAATATATAATATATTATAAATTCAGAAAGTATGTTATAATTCTTATCTTATAATAATTTTAAATAAAAATGCAGAAAAAAGTTGCACAGTAGAAATTAGGATAGAAATTAAGATATCA
>NW_017259299.1:204084-205847 GCF_001594045.1 Atta colombica
TATACCGTTATAGTAAATTCAATGATTTTACATAGACAGTTAATAAAAACAAAAGGATATTATTTCGTTTAATTAATTAACCAATTAATATTGTTTAATTAATTAACCAGTATACATTGTCATAAAATGTTATAGATATCTGCTTTGTGTGTGATTCATTATCGTGTTTTTAGATACATATACATATACATAATCAGTACATTTTATGTTATTAATTGATACCTATAAAATACGGCCAATTATCAATTCTAACGTGATACTTGAACGAATATCGATAATGAATGTCGGCAAAAGATAGTTTTAGTAAATTTGAAGAAACATTGAAAATTCGGTGTTCTAAATTTTATGTATACTGCATATTCCGTGGGAAAATTGGTGCGTCTGGCGCCGGCGAGCAAAAAATTACATGAATTTCTAAAAGGACGAAGGACAGCGGGAATTGTCGAACGCCGCCGACTGCCACGGGCGTTGTAACGCGATCCTACCGTAATTCACGTTGGTTTTACGCTTTATGCGACACGCAGAACATTGCGCGCGGCCACGCGCGAATTTACGGGGATGGCCGGCGGCATGCTCGGCACCGGGACAAAACCTTTGCAACCGTACTTGATGGACGCATGGCCAGTATTGGATTAAATGCTTCGTAAAAAAAAAAGAAAAGAAAATAACAACATGCATTGGAAGAGAGCAGTGGCATTGCTTTTTCTTTCAGTGTCATCAAAGGAGGAAGAATTTTGGAACAACATTGGCAGAGAAAGAGACAAAATGATCGTTTAACTATTTTTAATTGTCGATGCAATCATGCGCAAAAAGTTATTATAAAAGCAAATTACGGCTATTGGGTTTTCACGTACGGGACAAACGCAGAGTTTATGTATTGTTATTATTTTAATTAATTGGATACTCTTTGTAATGTAAATTAAATTTTGGTAACACTCCTGTACCCGTACATATCTCGACGTTTTAATTTAATAATAATTTAATAGCATCGCGCGCGACTATATATATTAGTGGCCGAAAATTCACCGTCATCGTATCAAAGTGCGTTTAATTATTTTCTGCATGTTATCCGAGATTATTTGGTGGTCGATGTGCTGAATTTAAAAGTTCTACGCATTTTCGAAAACATATACCCCATCCTATTGATCTCACAGGACTTGATAAAGAGAAGAGGAATCAATATATAACATTACGAGTAAGCTAACTTGTAAAGATTCAATGGCGGCTATTTGACCTACTTTTTATATACTACGTATGAAATGGCGGCTAGAAATGTGCTTCGAAAAAAGAAAGGGTTGCGATAAAACAGGACAATCAGTAGAGTATTTGATAGGCCGTAGAAGAAAAAAAGAGATGTAAATATGAAAAATTGAAGGAAAAAAATAAGAGAGAGGAAGAGAGAGAAAGAGAATCGTGCATTATATGCATTATTATGAGCTTCTTGAGTAAGCTTATGCTCCAGATCGGCAATAGTGGTTGCTTCAAGTGAAAAAATCAGAGAATAAGAGAGAGAGAGAGAGAGAGAGGGAGAGAGAGAGAGCAAGAGGATACGTGGTGGACGGTAGAATCAGGAAGAAGGGGTTGGTTAGTACGGGGGTGAACTGGTTGGTCTGGTGGGCGAATGTCTGTCTGTTGGCTGCCAGCGAGCCAGTCAATCATTACGGGCCGCGCAAGCGCTGGCGAGCCACCTTTATTCTCTCTTCCCCTTCTCTCTCTCTCTCTCTCTCTCTCTCTCTCTCTCTCTCTCTCTCTCTCTCTCTCTC
>NW_017259299.1:205932-216832 GCF_001594045.1 Atta colombica
TCTATCTCTCTCCCTCCCTCTCTCTCTCTCTCATCATCCCATTCTCTCCTTCTCTCCAATTCGCTATCCTCTTTGTCTTTCTACTGTTTACTTCTCTTGCTCTTTCTATCTATCTCTCCTTTCCTTACCCATCTACCTCTCGTTTCCTCTTCTGCGCGTTCGTCCCCTACATTTCCCTCAGTACCAAGTTCACCTCGTTGCTTCATGCTACAAACATGCTACAATGCTGCCTGCCGCCGCCCATGCTGCATATTTAAGCGAGCTGTCTTGCTGTGCAGTCGTTACCGCACCACCTAGACCGACCGCTCAACGACCGTTCTCCACCAGTCGACCTCCGTTTCCCTCTCTGAAACTCTCTCTCTCTCTCTCTCTCTCTCTCTCTCTCTCTCTCTCTCTCTCTCTCTCCCTCTCTCGCTAATTTTTCTCCTAAAGAGAAAGAAAATGTACTCTCTCTTCCTTCGACGTTTTCATCGCCATTTTTCTCTTTTGTATCACTATTCCCATCGTTCCGCGTCTGCAAGCCTTTTTTTGTTTTCTATAATGCGATAAAGAATTTTTTAAAGGAATATATCTCTTTTCAATATTTTTAAATCGCATTACCTGATACGATAAAAGTTTAGAAGAAGTCAGATGACGATTGACTATTTAAAGTATTTCCTACTTCTATAGTGATTAAATATCTATAAACGAGTGTATTGTGCCAATTGACAATCAATTATATATTACTTATTTCTTAATTATAATGATATATTTCTTTTACAAAAATTTTTATAATATCTATGTAATTTAGGATCATATGCTCATAAAATATTTTTTATTGATATAATAATAACAGTAATGTAATATAATAATAACAGTGCACAAACTTACTTTTAGTTTTATCATCTCGGAACTATTAATACTTAAAATAGATTAAATTATGTAAACATAGAATCTCCTTGTATAAATATATAATTTTTCTCAATCTATCATAATCACATCTTTATTTTGAAAATTAAAATTATAAATAGTTGACTCGAATTTTTATTACTAAAACTAACTTGAACATTTACATCAAAATATTATCAATGTCGGAAACAGCTGGCGACCGCTTGTCCTGAGGCGCCTCCAAGAATAAGGGTAGCGTCCTCAGGAATTACGAAAATCGTAAGAACGCATGCGCACTTGGGACAAACATCGAGAACTGAGTCGGTCGCGGGTGGTTGGCGGTAGTGGATGGTCGAGGGTCGAGGGAGGGTGGCGACGAAGGGTACAGCGATAGCGGGTGCGGAGAGTGTAGTAGCGAGTAGCAGAGGCAGTAGTGGTGGAAGCAACCCCGGGATTGCGTTCCGCCAGCGGGGGAAGTCGAAGCGCACGAAACTGAGGGTTGCCCGCGCCGCTCGCTCGTACTTGCTTGCACTCGCTCGCACTCGCACCCCCGGTTGGCCAGGGGTGTTACCATGGATACGGCGCTCGCGCCTTGACATTGACAAATGGCTGGCCGAGGGTGAGCCGAACACAACGCTGCTTTTACATATGCAGGGACACCCATTTGTCCGTACGTGGGTGCGAGGAAAGAGAGAGGACAGTGACGGCGGTGGTGGCAGAGAGAACGAAATGAGAGGGAGAGACCAGCGATTGTCGACCACCGTCGTCGGCAACTGCCCGCTTGCTACCACTTCGCTAGCCGCTTTTAGGCTACTGTGCTACTCTCACGTAATTATGCCACATTCGAACTATATATTTATAAGATAGAATAGATTTTGCGTGGCACGTTTATATATTGTTATATATTGTTAATAAATTCGATCGACTTCAATGATCACAATCATCATTATTTTTAAAGGGAGCGATTTTTGCATTGATACTTAACAAAGTAACAACGAAAATTCAAAGATAATTAAAAATTGTATTACTTAAATGTGATTCTTACATAATACATTTTCAACGAGCAAGTTATTGCGTATTAATTCTCTTCTTAATATAATTAGGTATGTATATTTTGAATTTTTTAAATTTTATTTTAATTTATTTAATATTTCTTAAAATAGTCGGGATTTTTTATAAATATTCTAAACAATAAATATTCATAAATTCATAATAAATATATTTATAATAAATAAATTTTATATGTAATTAATTTATATGGAATTAATGAAATGTTATCAATAAATGGCAAAATCGAGTCGAACCGTCAAATACAAAGAATTGATAAATTAAAGCACATTGAATTATGAGGGAGTGTATACAATAAGGTGTTTCACATCATTATTAATTTTTAATGTTCATTTCAAATACGCGATTTATGAGTATTGAGGCAGGTCGTTATTTGCAGATCATTACCAATCACTGATTGTTAATACAAGCTTTTTGTTAATATGTAGCTGCACGAAACATACTGCATTCGACTACTGTCTATCCGAACGCGAAATCTATTTATGCATCGTTGAATTCGTACGTGCAAGCGTTGTTGTTTAATCACCAATTACTTTGGCGATGTACTATTACAATTATAATTGGCGTAAAGTAATTTCATATAATCAAAGTACTGTAACAGAATTATCCCTTTAAATTATAACTTGTATTTTTTTTTTTAAAATGAATCGATAAATTAATAATAAACTCAATTTATAATTAGACTAATAATAAGATCTTCAGGAAGACATTCATAAATTTGTAATAACGTTATTAATAATAACAATAAAAAATGTGTAACATATTTTTCATAAATTGTTAAATATTACTTGTATATTATATATATTGTATATTATATAACAAGATTAATGACAAATTATATTCAAAAGGTTAAAGCTATATTTGAGAAAAAAAAATTAAAGAAATAATAAAAAAGGATAAAATGCATATATTATACTATATAAAAAATTGAAAGTTATAAAAGCACATTGAACACCAAGACTTGATATTCACTCCCGATGGTGTCAATTTTCCGATCAGAGTTGTGAACGTTAAGCGAGGATCGAGGTAGTCTGGTGTCGTAATCGTGTCCCGAGAGAGAGTAAACGATACTGGCCCTCGTTCTGGCAGTACTCCGTAATAACAACCCCCCAGCTCCGTGAGACATAAACGGGCGCCTATCGCGCATTACTACCCCGAAGTAGCCACTCCCTTCTAACAGGCCAAGCTCAGCTCTAATATCTCATTACCGCGCCACCAGTCAGCCGTGCCGTCCTGCCATTACGAGATTGTTTGCTCGCGGGGCCTTCCCGCGCTTAATATATTACCGGCTTCCTAACGCGCACCACCACGTTAGACAGCGACCGAGTTAGTTCGACGAACTTTCTAACGGCTTCACGGATCGCCTGGTTCGATGGTTGATTAAAGCCACCAGCACGATCTTTGGCTAATGTAGAAATTGCTTCCGTTTAGCGAATGAGCCACCGAATCTACTCGCGAAATTTTCTTTCGATCGACTATCTGCTTTTAGCCCCAATGGCGAAATACAAAGAATTTAAACTTAATTTCAGCAAATATATTAAACATATATATTAAACATTTGATCAATCATAAAGTAAGAGATATAAAGTAATAGAATTAATTTATACAGGATTAATAGTTGCTTTCATATTATCGTTGATCATCTCTTTATATAAGTCTTTTAAAACAAAGTCCGTTAAATTAAATGTATAATCATAAATCAAGTTTAGATTAATTACATTAAACTAGTACGTAAGTATCCATAGTATCCATAGTATAATATCGTGAGCAGCTTAAAGATCATTAGCGTTTATTTTAAAGAGCGAATAATGAAAGAGTAAATATGAGTAGAGTTAAGAAAAAAGTAGAAAAATCAGGAAAGACGATTGTTCCGTGATGGAATGGAGAGAAGGAAAGGGACAGAAAATTTCGACTGCCACGCATTCCTCGATCATAACTTGTCTCGTTAGCTTCTTGCACTGTCAATGAACGAACGAAGCGTCGACTCGGCGCTTTTATTGGATGACGCCTGGCAGGAAGCATCGATGGCAGCAAAAATAATTGGTACCTTCCCCGATTCTCGACGCTGCAGCGTAACAAGGTCCATTTCCATGGAATAACCATCAGCAGTAATTGGCACCTACAGCAACACCGCGATGCTCTCTGGTCCTCCACCCGCCCTATCATATTTCAGAACAGGCATACCAGACAGAGACGCAGGGAGAAAACTCGGTCCAGGGGATGCGTGCGAATCGCAAATGTGTTTTATAATATAGCAATGGCACCCTTTCGCTTTTTACTTGTGCGCGCGTACTCGGAGAAATGACCTCGGCAGCAGATAATAAAGCGGAGTCATCGACAGTTCACTAACAAGTAACAACCCTCTATCCGATTCTATTGTCAAGATCTCTGTCGGTCATACGATAAGTAATCCGCCAATTTTTAAATGTCGATGTCATCTTTCCAACGATCTTAATAGAGAAAAGATATGTTACGTCTTTCTGTAGATTATTACTCTTCTATTAAGTGACGATGAAACATTTTCTTACTGTCATGCGATTCCTCAACGAGACTTTGGATATTAAATCATATAACATATCATCGGTTAGTCTAACAAGATTCATTCAAATTTCAACTGCATCCCGATAAGCTTGTCTTTTATCTGTATGCACTTATTGTCTTGTCACAAGAAAATAAGAAAAAAAAGGAAATATCGAATGATCGAAAAAGAAATTTTAAAAAAATATTGGAAATTTTAAATACTCTGTCATGCTTGAACATTCATGACTAAATTCGTGAGAAACGTGCATGATGTCAAATAAAATAATAATTTTCTCAATATATATATCGAATAATTTCCTGTTTACTTTTCTTCCTTATGTTACGAAAGTCGGAACGTCGCGAAGATTTGACCAGAAGATTTTGTTTATAAATTAAAATGATTCGTGTTGAAAAATAATACATTATTGAGACACGGGAATATTACACTGGTTTTGAATTTAAAGTAAGACTAATCAATATTCAGCAACGACGTTACGACTTTTCACGTCGCATTTTCTCACGGGTGTGAGTAATAAAGTGTAATACAAGTGTACACAAGATGTAGCATTTAATGCTCACGTTTCAAAAAACACTATACAATGGACACTCTCTAACATAGACCACCTTTGACATCATTCTTTCTTTCATCTTCATCACGTGTTCGATCTATGAGTTTAATAAAACAGAATCAATCAGTTCAAATACACAATTGATCGAGTGTGATCTCTCTCTCTCTCTCTCTCTCTCTCTCTCTCTCTCTCTCTCTCTCTCTCTCTCTCTCTCTCCCTCTCCCTCTCCCTCTTTTTCTGCATACCTGTATGTGTCGTATGTGTTGTATTATATGATTGTGTGTGTGTGTGTGTGTGCGCGCGTGTGTGTGTGTGTGTGTGTGTGTGTGTTTATGTGAATTTGAATGTATGTGTCTCAATATGCATGATGGCTCGAGAGGCTTGTGCCCTTTAGTACAATTATATGTATGCACGTAGTCCCATAATACTTAATACTTTACATCAACGTGCGGTATCCCATTGTTCTATCTTCCGTTTAATTTTTGTCTATCGTCTTTCGTTTTTCACCTTTCTCTTATCTTCTATACACGACAGTGTACAGTGTATTCTGGGCAACGAGCACATCTCCTTCGCTTACGATAAGCACGTAGAAGAGATTTCGACTGCCACATACTTTTTTTTTAACTATATCGCAATCACATTTCTCTCAAGCTCTCCCTCGCACACGTTCCTTTCATTCATTCTTCTTTTTTTCTTTATTTCTTTCATTCATCCCTCTCAATCTTGTCCCATTTTTTCGCTCCTCTTACTATCACAATTGCGTAAGTTAATATCGAAGAGCGATACAATTTACAAAGCAGAACACAATTCATATATCATTCTTTTTCCTTTAATTTATTTGCAGTTTTTTTATTTTCTTATTTAAGGGCGTCAATAGGTCGTCAATACGCAAACAGTTGCAAAAATCTGATTTCATATCGATATAATAAAATTTTAGCTTATTATACACATGTTTTCTCGTCGTATATGCGTCACTATTGTATCAACTTCACAGACCCCGTTATCATGATCGATTCGCATTGCTTTTATGATTATAATAATGATTTTTGAGAATGCTCATCATCATTATTATGATCATCATCGCAATAGTCGATATAGTAGCAGTTAGTCATTCATCATCCGTATTATACAATAGTTATACATTATTTCTCTTGCTTGCTCCTATTCACGCACGCATTTTCCACATTTACATTCAACATATACACAGACTTATGTAACACACACATATGCACGCATTCACTCTCATACTCTCTCATTATCCTCGTCGCTCGTGTTGCCGCTCATAAAATCTTTGTTACGATTTACCCTCTAACATGATTATTATTTAGATAGACCTTATTGTTATTTCGTATACATTTTTAAGGCGATGATTCAATCGAGTGAACTCATTTATAAAACGAACAGCCGATATGACGTCCGCTCGCTCCGTTCTTCGTTCAAATTGTGCTGATATTATCACGCGTTCTCGATCGTGCGATCTTCTTCCATATCTGTCTACAGTGTCTACCTCTGAAATTAATTCTTGGAATTTTTTTGCTCATTTCAAACTATATTTTAATTAAATTGATTTCGAAATAAATCATTAAACATTCCAAGCATCTTAACACGTTAACATGTCTACAAACTGAGTTTGTTATTGTATTGACGTATTATTTAATGTTAATGATTATTAGAAAAAAATAGTTTGGACATTACAAAAATCAACATTATATATACTTTAGATAGATTTTTCAATCAGATTTATACATGTAAATATTTTTACTATAATTTTGTTAAATGTCAATCTTTGTTGAGAAAATTAATTGCTTACATACGATCGCATACATTATTTATAACTCAATGTATCGTCGTGCATGACCAAAAGTAGATCTCAACAAAATTAAATATATATCATTCAACAAATATAATTCATAAAAATTGCTTTTGCCTTTGATGTTGCACGCTACAGAGAGAAGATATCGGTTGTCATCAATTAATAGTAGTTTTTATGATTGTCTCGTTCTCAATAATTATATTCATAGATTTATCATTAAATAGTAAATAATATTAATTTAATCTTAATCGAGAAGATTCCACGCGCCAAAATTATCCGTCCTAGAATCGATCCGTGCAAGAATTATTAAATAAAATAATAAAAATTCATGAAAATTAATAAAAAGGAAAATATCAAATTAACAATAATAATAAACAGTATTAATCTTCATCTTCTTGCATAATCTCGGCGATGTAATCTCGTGTATATGTATATTATGGGCAATATAATTAATTCGGCATTATCCATAATGGTCAGCCAATATGGATAATGCTTGAATTAATTAAATTATCTGTAACATATAGACAATTTTCACTTGTTTTTTTATCGCATAGGTATGTTTTCATACGTTGCAATGATCGCGATTAATTTCCCTGACGAAAAAGTTGGCGCGACTCGCATCGAAAGACCCGATAAATTTATACGGCCAAGGAATCTCCTTCTTTACACTTTTTCTTCTTAGCGAGGGAAAACGGTCGACGATCGTACGATCGATATTGGCGTATCTCACGTAGAGGAGCCATGTACGTACGTTTGCGCGACGCATGCACGCTGTAACTTACGAATTTGGAAAGTTCTTCCGACTTAATCAGGACAATAACTATACTGACTTTTCTCGCACCTGAGTCTTTCGGTATACGTGGGTTATCTTTTTTTTTTTTTTAGTTTAGTATACTAGAACGCCGATCACACGCGAGCAACGTGCAACATTCACGTTCCTCTTCAGCCGTAAAAAGAATCGGATGATTCATACGATCTCGAGATCGTTCTCGCGTTTCTTACGCAGAATCTAATCTGTTGGACTTATCGGAATATATTGTGAGGAACATCAATGCGTTGCCGACGCGTCGCTCGGCTTCCGGCAGGAGCAATTGTGTTATATTAAAATTTTTATACAAGATTTGCATGTACGTGGATGTATTGAAAATATTGATAAAATTTTTGTTTATGCTCTTTCTTCCCTTCTTCTCGCTCCCTCTTCTTCTACCCGTCATTCCCTCATTTTGCTCATCGTGCTCTGTCGATCAGAGAGAATGGTACCGATGATCCATCCTTCCGAATGGACCGTCGTAACTCGATCGTCGAGAGATCAACGAGACACGCGTCCTAGCGTGACGCATGTGACGTTAACGAGGGGCGTTTTTATTATTTCGTACCCTTATTCGTCATGAATTCGATCTCACGTATAATAATCGACGTTTTAATTTCATTAAAAATTTTGTCTTTTAACACACATTCTGTTTGGCGTATCGCATTATAAAGATTTCTCGAAAATTCTGTTTCTTCGAAAATACTCTCCTTGCTCCTGTTCCCTCATTCGCATGTTCGTTTCTCTCTTTTTCTTATTTTCTATCATCGTTTGCTCGTATTTACGTATATCAGGGACGCGTATGTGCGACAAGATTTATATAGAAATATAAATTCCTCCAATATAAATTATAACGGCAGAATGAGGGACAAGAGATCGGAAGAGATAAATATAGATTGAAAATTGATTGCATTCTACTTCTTTCTTCGTTTCAATTTGAAACCAACATGTTCAAAAACGACAATAATAAATTTTAACAAAGATGTAGGACGAATTATGTGGAGTAACAAAAGTATTAGAATAGCGACGAAAACGAGCGCATGAAATGGGAGGAAAAAGAGTGCGAGAAAGATTGAAAGCAAAAAGATAAGGAATTTTTTTTCAGATTTGCAAATGATCGTAACAATATGTCGCAGATGAATGTGCATATAAGTTCAAAGGAACATGCACATACGGGAAAGATATAGTTGGCATCGCGATGATATAACTGACCATCTTCATCAATGAAGAAAAGATAAGGAAAGTATCAAATTTGAAACGGGGTTTTCCTCTCTCTCTCTCTCTCTCTCTCTCTCTCTCTCTCTCTCTCTCTCTCTCTCTCTCTCTCTCTATCGCGAATTAACTACTAATTGTATTCAAGAGAGGGATCGTTCGCGAGCACGAACATAATGCAGAAGCGCGCTCATACATAAGCACTTTGATGATCATTTCTGCTTGTTTTCAAATAAATAAACGATTAATTTAGCAATTTCTATTGATACTATACATTAGTCAATCGATGAATATCCGATTTATACAAAAAACTAAATTTTATTATTGTTTTAAATTACCATTGGCCACTTTTTCAATTAACTAATTGAAATCTATTCTTGCAAAAATTCACGAAAACTTTTATTAGATAAAAATTCGATATAGATCGTATTTTCATGTCTCGATTTTTTTCTAAAAATTTGAATAAATCGTTGCGTAAATAAATGATTTAATTTTATCATGATCATAAAAGTATCATTAAGCATGCTGATGTACGAAAATGATAAAATGTCAAAAAGAAACGAAAAGACATAATAAATACTAACATAAGTCTTTGACGCAGCAAGCTAAATAGAAATATGTACATTTCCAAACCGTAATAAAATACTGCATAAGGCTATTATTGCATATGCATAATATGTAGATACGCAGATTACATCATTTTTTATATCATTTACTGTCCTTATCTTTCTTTTATTTCATACGTACTCACCTTCTTTGACATTTTCCGATCACAGAATTTCGTTGAAAATAGATGAAAAAAATAACGACGAAAATAAATTATTCTTCTCGATTTCCTGTCCGATTCTTTATTTTCCCACACTCTTTTTTTTGTAACAAGAAAATTATTAAGTAGGAAAAATGAAGGCAAGTCAACATGCTCGCAGAACGATTCTCCCAATCAAATCTCGTCTACTCCCTCATCTTATTTTCACAATTGAACTATTTATACAGAATATATTATAATAAAAGCTGCGATCGCGCACGTATACATTCATTTAATTATTCTTATGGATCATAGGAAAGTACGTTCTGTGTATATGATGTACCTGTGTATATGCCTGTGTCTTTTCACGAAATTGAGAAATGTATGTTGAGTGTATGTAAATGTGTGTATGTATGTCATTTATGCTGGAGCGAGGGTTGGATTGGGTTGGGGTTTTAAAGAGTAGGATTCTTAGAGAGATATTGCTGCGTCATCGAATGCATGACAAAGAACGTTAATTTTCTCTCTCTCTCTCTCTCTCTCTCTCTTTCACACATACTCACACTCACTCACTCACTCATTCACTCACTCACTCATTCACTTACTCACTCACTCACTCGCTCTTTCATTTCTTTCCCTCCCTCACTCCTCTCTCTCTCTCTCTCTCTCTCTCTCTCTCTCTCTCTCTCTCTCTCTCTCTCTCTCTCATTCATCGATATCTATATCTCTGTTTTTATTTACCTATATCTAAAATTTCTCAATACATTCATTCATGTATTCTCTCACTCGTACCATTTGTATCCTCCCACTCTTTTCTTTCAATTTGCGCGAAAATTTTCTTGTGTCTAGTACGCGTCGGTAATATACGATAATCGTCCCAGTCCAACTACAACGCTCGACTTATATTACAATTGGGGCCACACGTTCATTTTACTCTCCATTATGTATATATATATGTATATATATATATATATATATATATATATATATATATATATATATATATATATATATATATATATATATATATATATATATATATATATATATATATATGTATGCAATTGAATAGTCGACGCTCGAGTCCGCCATACGCGTCGATGTCATTCGACCTAATTCTCCTCTGAATTTGCGTCAAGTTTGCTTTCATATAGCTTTAAACATCTTCCGTGCCATTTAATAACCTTTCTTTTTTCATTTTCTGGTCTTGCTATTTATATTTATTTATAATATATATATGTATACATACACACACACACACACACACACACACACACACACACACACACACACACACA
>NW_017259299.1:216932-225899 GCF_001594045.1 Atta colombica
ACGCACGCACGCACGCACGCATACACACACACACGCACACACGCACACACACACGCACACACACACACGCGCGCGCAAACACACACACACACACACACACACACACACACACACACACACACACACACACATATATATATATACTGCCATTTCGTTTGTCTTCTTCTTCGTGTCTCTCGTACTCTCTTTTACCTCTTTTGCGTCGTCTGTGCATTGAACATATTTTCTATTCCGTGCGAGCACCGGGTGTGTTTGCCTCTCCTTTTTTAATGTACATGCCCGCTAAAATTGCCTATATATCACTTATATTTCATTAATATATCTCGATCGCGACTGTATTAAAATTTAACATTTAAATTCTTCAATCACTACAATATTACACCGCGATATTTGTACAAAGAACAATCACATGAATTTCTTCGCGACCGCGTCACTGTCGAGACCAAGCCGCGGCTTCATTCCTCTCGTCCTTTTTCTTCGCGTTCGTAGCCATTTTGTTTCACCTTGCAACCGTCCTTCTTCCTTCGACGTCTCTACGATCTTGTCGGCCTCCTGCAGCGTTTCATCTTGTCCTTTCTCTTTTAAACGGGAACTTGACTCTGTCCTTTTCTTTTTGTATTTCTCCCTCATCCCAAGCACCCAAGTATCACGAATTTCGACGTGTGGCGTAGTAAGAAATCATCAAGACTGCCATGGTGATCGTCCTGGAGGTCACGGATCATCGTTGTCCTCCGATTCTGATCTACGCCAACTGGAGCACAGTAGGTCCATCACGCTTTTCGTGTTGCTAGAACCATCGTTTCGCCCATTCCATTTTGCAAGTACTTCTGAAACATCCGAGGTTGGCGATCCTCAGTCTAACGAAAATGTTATTTCGAAAATAATATTAAAATAAAATAAAAATATAAGATATTTTTTGAGATAAATAATCTATTTTATTCGTAATTGATTGATATTGATCAATATTTTTTAAAATCTTTCTCTCTCTCTCTTTCTCTTTTTGAAATCTCCCTCATAAATATATAATTAATTGATTGTATTATTAATCATTTTTAAAAAATAGATTATACAAGCTAATTGGGCAATTCAATGTTACAACAGTTACATATCAAGTAAAAAATGCAAATTCAATTTCTGTTTAAATTTATCATATTAACTATGATAAATATTAAGGAGTGTGAATAGAAAAATATTTCCTTCTGATAGAAATAAAATCTGTGAAAATTTAAGTAAATAACAATGAAAAATAAACAATATCTTGATATTATAAGTAGCAACTTGAAATAATAGAAACAAAAATAATAAATACATAAATTAAAAAAAAAATAAGCTAGATCCTCTAGAGTAAAAATGAACAAGAGAATTGCGATCCATTTCCCTAAAAATTTCAATTATAAAATTGATTTAAAAGTATCGACCCATGGTAATGAGATGAAACAAACATATATAAGTTAATTCATAAGAATACACACTGTAATCCAACGTGAAAAATTGATAATCGGAACATTAGTATAATATACACAAACCTTTATAAGTGATGTCCGTAGTACTCTGGATAATGATACTGATTGTGAAAGGTAGGATCGCCAGGCGGTCGGTGCATCATGCTGGCCGCCTGTCCGTCCATCATGTAACCCATCGTCGCATCCGGACTGTATGCTCCACTTGGTCCTGCAGACAATGGTGGAAACACTACACATTACTACGGTTAGATCTCTGTTCCGTAATTGGCAGGCGGGTACTGGACAAGCTCGCCGTGACCCCTTCCAAAGTTCTCGAGGAACTCGAGACTTCGATGCCCACTCGATACTCAGTCTCCTCATGGCAAAGAGGTAGGATGAGGGAGATCGAGAAGAGCACGTATCGGGGAGCACGGTGAGCTGTGTGATGTGATTCACCAAAGTCACGATCATATCACTGATAATTTCAAAAAGCTTATATCGTAAATTCTAAATATTCTTAGCATTTTTAGCGAATTCTTTTGATTTATATTTTATGTTTAGCATATTGACGAAAGAAGAAAAAATAAATTAATTTTCTTTGAGATAATTTCTTGAAAGAAACATTAATAATTTAAAAATATTAAATAAATATAAAAAAATATATGAATGCAATAATTGGCAATAAGTGTTTAGCGCGGTAAGTGATGCGCAAATTACAATTATGTACCGAATTAAATTTAAAATAATACATAATTAAAATGATCAAATAAAATTATATTTTTATAATATAAATATATATATAAAACTTAATAGTAATACTACTTATAATTTAATAATATTTATAATTTGCTCGTGACATTGGCAATCGATGTGCGTGCGTGTATGTGTATGTGTGCGTGTGTGTGCCTTCTTATTGATATTTCGAATTACTGATTAAAAAATTCTCTTAATATTCTGGCGATTATAATAGTTCCTTTTTTTATAATCAGTATAACATCAATAATGCATCCAGTTGCTAAGTACAATAGTCAGTATAAATAAATTACTGTGATTTCTGCTATTACTAATGAAAAAGAAAATAAGAATGCATGCGAACAACAGATCACTGTTAATTTCAGAAAAATGTCGAAGGTGTCAAGTGCAACTGAGAATTCAATCTCATCCAAGCATTTCGATGCAATGTGACGACAGCTCTCCTCTGTTCTAAGCGATAATGGAACCTTGGGATCCATGGGAGATTCCCCTAGTTTTAATGTCGGTATCTTAATGTATATTGCCACGATAAATCAAGAGCACTGATTGCGTCCTACCCTCTATGCCAGTAAATGCTCAACCGAAGCTGACGACACAAGAGAGATGAAAATAGAGAAAGTGAGACAGATAAACGAATGTCGCTGAGGTCCGAAACACTGAGGGCCTCCGATTGCCACTGTGAAATGCTTCACTAAGCTTTTCATATGCTAAAATTTTCTTCCCTCAATTTATATACAGTTACTCTCAATATTATATACAGTTTGCCACTGTAGATTTATCAAATACATATACACGCATTAACTGGGTGTGATCTTCAAACAATATATCGCAAATGTATACATATTGAAAACGAAAACTCATGTAATATTTCGTTCTAGAATCTAGTATAATAAGACGTGTCACTATATCAGGTACACACAGCAATACCTTGGATATATTTAATATTAATAAAAAATATTAATAAAAAATTGATTTCCCCGTATCGCAAAACAGAATTATGATACTTTGCTATTTAAGTCATTGATTCCTAAAAATCGTGAAAAAAAAACATCAATTAAAGTTTACACTCGTTAAGTACAATTTTCATAGATACATATAATAATTACACAAAACCTACAGATAGTATAAAGACACAGTCTAGTATATCGCGGTTCTTCACGCTGGATTTTCCATCAGTGATTTGTCAAAAAGCGGGAAGCCCGTAATCTCACTTCCTTCTTTCCTCCCTCGTATCCTATTGTCTTTTTCTTCATCTTCTCGTCTGGCCGACCAGTTCTTCTGCTTCGCAAAATACGTCGCCACGGTTTCAAACGATCTCTCCGCGCTTTGCGAGCAACCAAATCGTAAATCACAATTATTGCAAGCATCTCCTTTCGTTCAGAATCTGTCTCTTTCTTCGGTTTTCTTAGGACTGTTTTTCAACTATGCGCAATGCTCTTCAAACTCTCTCTTGTAACTCTTCATTCCTCCTCATTTCTTTTTTCGATGAGCATATTCACTATAGATCCAATAATATCGATAACGCGAGACATTAAGAATAACGTAAATATAATAACGTTTTCTTGACAATATAAAACTGTTCAACAAACATAGAAATATATTTAGATATAAAAAGCATTACGATTTACAGATACTATTTACCAGAGTATATACAATGTAATGTTTTAGAAAAATTATATTAAAAACTATTAGTATTAAAAATTATTGGTATTAATTTTTTTTGCATCACAAAAAAAAGTTTTAATTTTATAATAAAATTAAAATTGCACTCTTCTTACAAAGATACAAGTTATATTAAGAAAAACGAAATAATTGAACAGCTTTTACGAATAAAATAAATCAAGTGACAATGCTGCAAGCTGTCTAAGCTTTCACGATAAAATTATTGTGTTCATTATAAAAAGATTAGGTTTTATTCAAAGGAGATATCGTATAATAACTCGCCTATATAATAAGTACTATTTTTTCAATTTACAAATTACTAATATACACGTAAAGCGCAACAGTGCCAATTTGTTTTCCATTTCTCATCAAAGAAAAGTCGAAAGATTATTATCGATTTCCCAACAGCACCGCAAGATTTAAATGCCCTTCCGAACAGTGAAAATGTCTTGTAGCATCTCGCAATGTACATACATCGTCGCGTGGAATGTAGCCGCATATTATAGTGACTACGATATTTCACTAACGAGAGATGCTCGCTTGTAGTATGATTAAACTGCGTTATAACGCAGCGGGGCGTCCTGGGATAGCGGACAATGTAGCCACTATATAGGAAATTAAGGAATCGTTCTTCTCTTTGCAACGTCAACAGAAGGAACTACGAAAAGAAACCTGATAGAGTAATGGCTGAGGGGAAACGGAAAGGTAAAATTCAGTAATATGCCGCAAAGATTCTTCTCGCAAAGCCGTCCCTTTCTATGCTCGTAATTAAAACTCATGATGATGTAAAGTATGAAACATATCTTGAAACAAAATACAATAGATTTGATTAAATCAAAATTATTCGTACGCGACAGGAAACTTTTTTGCATGATGACAATACAAACAACACTTAAATAATAATGTTTAATATAAAATATAATATAAACTTATATGTATAATAAGATTAAATTCTATTGTTGAAAATAAAATTAAATATAGATTTAATTTTGTTTAAACAATTTAAATATAGTTTTTATGTTTTTATATGTATTTTACGATAAATAAAATAATAAATAAATCACTATTATATGTGAATGCATTGATATTTATACACATGTAATATTTAGATATTAAAAATTAATGGAAATAAAAATTCAATGATTAACTGATCAAATCTCGTACATAGTAATAAAAAAAACATAAATCAAATTTATTTTGAGATAAAATCGAAATCTATAAAATAATTTCCGGGAATTTCCTGTGAATAAATTATGAGTCGTATTGTGGAGAATCAAAGATGAAGATCGCGTTGTCCGATCCATTATATGAAACCTTTGAGCTATCGCCTCGTTACGCTTTAATTAACAAAGGCGAATCATATCGCCGACTATTATCGCTGTCTTAATGGCCGTTCTTACGACATCGGAAATCCTCGTGCGGCTTTTCAGAGTCATCCGGGGAATTCGTTGATTCTCCGACGGGGGTCGGATACCACAGGACGAAGAAACGTTATTTCTGTCATGGTCTTCTGACTAAGTCAAAGTAGAGAGTCAATTCGATAAGATTAGAGCTCACAGTGCAACGAGACCGCACGACGCTACGAAAAACGCCGTATGGTGTAATGCATTAAAATTTCTCGTTCGAGGTCAATTCATCGCTTGTATCGATATCGTGTAAATCTATCATTCTACCAACTCTTGGCATGCGTGCCCGCCTATTGTCACACGAAATCCGTTGCTCGGGAAGCGCTCCGTATAATATATTTATTATAACTATATATTGTGATTGCTAATTTATTTACAATTAGAATGATAGATGAGCTATGAGATAGTAGAAAATGAAATATAGTAAGTCATGTGTATATGTTAATCGTCACTCGGCTAATAATAAAAACATTACAAAAATATCGCGGTTCCATTATATATTCCATTCCATTCGCGGTAAAAATGCGTCTTTAATTATGGATAAATGACAAAAGATGAAGAAGTTTTGTTTCGTTTGCATTTACAACCGTAAAATTTAATTATCGCCACAGAATTATATATTAAAAAAAGAGAAAAACGATTTCTAACAGAGAGAGAGAGAGAGAGAGAGAGAGAGAGAGAGAGAGAGAGAGAGAGTAACAGAAATTTTCTTTTTTTAAACTATATAGCGAAATTTTAATAGAATTCTATGGTAATCAAACGAAACAGTTCGAATATTTTTTCAAATTCATTAAAGGCATTATCTTTATAACTAAATAAAATTTATTATCGACTCATTAACTTGCTGCCATAGCGACCGATGGAAGAGAGCCTGGAATTGCCTCAAGGTGAATCTAATTAAACTTTCGCGACAGACTCGTTCGAAGTGGTGGAATGTCAAAGTTCGGCCGCGAAACGGAACTACTTCCTTCAAAACAGGAGAAGAAAATAAGTTAGAAGCTTAAGGATGAACTACTTCGTAAGAAGATATGTTTTCACGGTTTTCTAGCGTCGTTAAACTGAAATTTATATTAAAGCCACAAAATTTCTCAAGACTTTTTAATGTTATTTAAATGTAATGTCAAAATATTATATATGTATTTAATTTCCATTCTAGTATAATATTGCATTGTAAAAATTTCATTTAGCTTTTCCGAACGTTACTTATATAATGTCTACGACTTGATCAGAAGTTTAACCAGAGATTTCATCAAATTGATTATGTTGGAAGAGGATTCGGAATTGCTTCTATTTCTTGAATTATCTCATTGCATTGAAGGGAACTCAAAAAAAGAATCAAAATGTCTGCACAGCTAAATTATTCATCTTTTGCAAACACTAATCCGAATAATTATGACATTTCGACATTAATAACCGTTGAAGCTCACAATTTTATTTGACTTATGTGATTTATATAGTTTGAATTTTGGCTAACATGGTCATCAAAAAATAAAAAAATTACATGAAAATGATATTGCTTAGAAGTTAACAAAATAAAGCGTGCAGGAATTTTAAAATTAGCTAACTATCCACTATCCTTTTCAACGAATTCGGTCACGCAACACAGAACAACATTAGTAGTAACTTATGGTTGCGGCCTGACCCACGTTTATAGTGGTAGACGGAGGATCAGAGTTGAAGGTACGAAGGCGTGTAAGGTGGTCGGACTCTCTAGCTGCCACCGATGCTTCCTGGATGAGCGAGGAATCCTTACAGAGGTTAGTGGGTGGTGTTCTCCAACTTAGTTGGTGGCGACACGCCGAGTGTTCACGCCGAGTTTCCGTCCGGAGTTCCAACGGAGTTCAAGCCGAGTTCTCCTTCTCGCCGGAGGTTTCCTAGGTTCGATATAACCTGACCTAACGTTACCGACAGAGTTTCTAGGAGCTTTCGCGAAGGAGGGTGTTAAAACCGCGAACAGAGACGACGAGAGAGAGAGAGAGAGAGAGAGAGAGAGAGAGAGAGAGAGAGAGAGGAGGGAGATAAAGTAGCAAGGATGCTTGCGAGGAAGAGAGTGAGGGAAACCATGATAGATATGAGCAGTCTAAGTAACAACCATCAGTTTCCGGAGTTCACCGTGGCCGAGTGCAGTAACGAACTTCTACTCAAGATTTAAAGGAAGCACCCAAGTTCCATCTCATCCCGACGACCCGCTCGGAATTGACGACTTAATTAGCGACCAAGCAAGGAGCGCTAAGTGCTCGACGAAAAGGTCCACGAAGAAGTACTTCGAAGCTGCGGCGTACCAGGACGAAGGATTAGCTGGTTAAACCGGGTCGGACAAATTGTTGGGTTTCACTTTCGCAAGGCTTTGTTCTAACAACTCGTAACGCTTTGCGAATATTCATTTCATGACTTATTAATTCAATTACACTAATTATATATGGCATTCGATCGGATATTCTCGATCGCAGATATTCTCGATCAGATATTCTCGTTTTTTGCATGCATATTTTATAACATCCTAACTAAAATTAATAAAATGTATTTATTTTATTGATAAAATACATTTTTTTTTATAATATTATCAAAACTTTCAAAAATATTTCTGAATAGTTCAAATCTTATATTTATCAGTAAGCAATTATTTAATATTTAATTTAATTTATAAATTGTAATATCATGTATGTGTTAATAATATGAATTCCAATAAATTGAGAGCAAGTTTATGCAATGGTATACGTATTACATAAACTTAAAAAAAATATATAAGTAAAGAAAATAGTTAAAATTATGAAAAATAAATATAAAACAAAATTCATTTATGTATATAACAAGAGAAATATAAAATATACAAAATGAAAGCGAGGGAAATGTTCATGAAAAAAAGAGAGCAAGTAAAAAGAGTTATTACAAAAAAAAGCATGGATAACATGTAAAAGACAGAGAAAAAGAGAATGAGAAAGAGAGACATACAAGAGATGATATAGGGGAATCAGATAAAAATAGAATGTTTTTATACATTCTTCACATTTTATATTTGTGATATAATTACGTTTGGATAAAAAGAAAAGACAAATATTACGTAAAGATATATCTGTTTAAGTATATATCTATAAAAGTAAATATATAAAAATATCAGAATTTAAGACAATCCTAAATATTAATGATTTTATATCCTATTGCTCTAATAGCATTTCTCAAAACACGACATATACATTAGTCAATATTGCCGTGAAGATGTTTGTATGAAAGCAACAATATCCTTTGAGAGTCAAATTATTTCTTGGCAGTCGACGAAAGGAAGAATGAAAAGAAAAAAAAAACGATAAGATAGTCTAAAAGATAGTCACGGTTAACAGCGATGAAAGAATTCAAGTTTTACCTTTCCAAGTTTATACAAATTTTTCCGCGAATAGCTTAGAGCTTTTTTTTCGCAAATTCCGGCAACTACCAACGGGACCACAACGATGGGAAGAAGACGACGAAGAAACGATAGGCAGGCGGAAGGACGATTCGTCAGGCGGAAGTCGGAAATGTGCTCCGGAACCTTCAACAATCCCTCGATGAAACTATTGGTCATCCGCGACGCAATACCGGATACGCCGGATCTAATAACTCATCCGCCCTGCTGTTGCCTGGTCTCCTATTCTCGTTCCCCCTTATATTATCCTCTCTCTCTCTCTCTCTCTCTCTCTCTCTCTCTCTCTCTCTCTCTCTCTCTCTCT
>NW_017259299.1:225999-226613 GCF_001594045.1 Atta colombica
CCCGATCTTCCTCTCCTTCCTTCACTCTATCATTCCAACTCTCTATCTCTTACATGCTATCCATGCTTCGCTTGTCTTTTTTTTGTATTAGGTCTCTGTACGGACTCTCTTTTTCTCCTCGTTTCCACGCATTGTTCATTTCGACAGTGGTTGTAGATAATGTCGTCGAGTCGGAAAATAATATCGATGTCGTAGCGTCGTTGTATTGTGACTTAATAACAATGTATTTGTGTTGTTTCGACGGCGTTACTATTGTTGAAGCTGGCGTGATCGTAAATGCTATGATTAAAACGATAATGGCAACAATTGCGGAAATCGTTTGGCATTGTTGCGCATCGCTTGTTCGGATTTGCGTCGCATTGTCGAAACGCGTGCCGTAATTTACACTGTATATTTCTGACGCTATATATATCCGTACCAATGTCAAATATAATAATAGTGACGCGGTATAATAATAGTAATAATGCATACAATTATAAAGTACAAAACATGATATATCGCTTAATTTGGATTTATGTGGAAATCTAGATCTCTTTATAATTGGTATTGTGATGTAAATATATATATAATATTATATATATAATATTCTTCAATAGCACAAATAATTACTCACA
>NW_017259299.1:226713-229021 GCF_001594045.1 Atta colombica
TATATCCAAGTAGGATTAAATGCAATAATTAATCTCATACTGTATATTAGTATTAAATGACAAACATATTATATGTCCGTTTGCATGCTTGATGGTCACAACGTCAACATACATCATTGTTGTAGTCGCAATCTGAAGTACAATAAAATTAAACCTCTCAATTCAGTCCATGTTAGGTTGTGTCAGTAGGATGTCTATCACAATGAAATCTAAAACGTATCGTTAACGCAAATCCACTGGCGAAGGGTAATCTTGACGCGTCTTGCCATTCGAATTCCAGTTTTGCTCAACATGTTCTCTCTGGGGAAGCCGGTAGTGTGATATACGACGCGACGTAATTGCAAGAATTTAATCAATCAGAGATATACCCTGGCACGAGTAAAAGATACGCGGAGTAACCATGGCAAGCCGAGTTAAGCCCTCCAGGAGTCTCATTTAAGATAAACCCGACCGGCAGAGGAGCGAACGAGAATAGAAAGGAACAAAATCACCACCACCGACATTGTCGTTGTCCTCGCCTTGGTTAGATGATAAAACGGTAGGACTACTATCCTAGATTCCGTACTATCTCCTCGACTACTTCTCCAACTCTTATCCTTCTCGTCCTTCTAGCTCTTCAACGTCTTCGTTCTCATTCCTCTAGCTGGTACACTTTGCGAATCGCACGAAAACTCGCCCCCTTTTACCCTTTCCACCTATTCACACACAGGCATGGATCTATATATGTACATGAAAATACTCGCCAGGGTTCCTCTACCATCCTCCCGCGACCCTCTCTGATATATAGCCCTTCGGAGGTCGATGACTTCCGCTATTTTTCTTCCGCTGTCTCCAGCAAGCAACTTCCCTTTCCTAACGTCCACCCCCGCGCGCCCAGCCGTTTCGGTTCTTTCCAACGTTCTCTACTCGTTCTACTCGAATATCCACTAACCGTACACGGACATCGATCGGCCCAGCTGCCGCTATGAAGCCCGAGCATATCTCATCCGCAGAACATTCAGAGAATGTTGGCAACAAAAATCAACAAAATCCCGCTCATGCTAGTGAGTTGATTGCATAACACATAACATTAAATAACAAAATTTACTCGTACGTAAAATCTTCTTGATTTCACTTTTCCTTTTTTCTAAATAATAATCGTTTATGTAATCTACTTCAATCACAATTTTATAAAGTTTGTATAAACTTTATGAAATTTTAAAAAGATTTTAAAAATAATAGGAAAGTTAAATGAAATGAATGAACAGAATGAAGAATAATTCGCAACAAATATAATAATTCACAGATAAATGTCGTAACAGCTATTTGCAGAATGATCAACGATCGAAACATCGTGCAATAATGCGTCCTGTCCAAAAAAGCTCCAAAATTGAAAATAAACTGCGGCATCGAGGCGAATATTGTGTGCTAGCAGCTGAAAACAGTGCAAACGAGTCGTGCCGAAGTGGTTGGTAATGAATACATAAATCACGATTATTGCATACTCTTTTTCTCGGGCATGTTGGATCGATAAATCAAGGAGAGAAAAGAAGAGAACGCGGAACATATGAAGCGATGAAGAAAGCAAAGAAGCTATTGCATTTATGGATGATCATCTTTGTGACAAGCCAAAATTAATTTGCTCTACTCTTCGAGTTAGCAATGGCGTTGGCATATTTTAACCCAGTTCTTTAGCTTCAGCCCTTCTTCTATGGTGCACCCACACTATTCGCGGAGTGACATAAATTTCTGTCAGCGATGTGCAGTATTGCGATTCACAAAATTCATCTGGTCTCCCCGATAAAACCTAATGAGTGCTCGCGGTTGACTGACTCTTTAGTTGACGCGATAAATAATTAATGAATGAACAGAGGGAGAGAATGTTTCTCGCACTATCCATAAAACCATTTAATATTTATAAAGTTACAAAACGTATAAAATGCAATATTCTCTTTATGAAAGTATACGTGTATATTATCTTATATACGTTATAGATGTTTTAGATGTTTTAATTAATCCATGGGATATAAACTATAATAACTGACCTAGTCTATTACATTTCAAATAAATCTTTACTTTTTGTTTCCCAAATGTAAAAAATTATAATCATTAATAATAACTATCAACATATTAACTACTTAAAATTTATTTTTTATCAGCAGCAAAATAACGATTATAAATTATTATTATTATCGAACTACAAAAAGTAATAATCGTCTTCAAGATTTTGTATTGTTTAAAAATAGATACTAATTTTTATATTTTGTCTGAATATACTGTGACGGTAAAAAAAACTTTATGTATGTATATATATATATAGAAAAAAATT
>NW_017259299.1:229121-233273 GCF_001594045.1 Atta colombica
AAGGTAGCAGACCATAATATGACGGTATCATTAAAATTTAATATAAAACTATTAAATTCGCACCTCTCTGTATTGCTTTAACGAAGCCATGCGACGCGCATTGAACTTGCCATTGTAGCCCAAAGTTTCAGATCCGTGGATTATAGGAACATCCTTAACAGTGTCAATAAACTGAGGTTATGAGAACCACAAACGTCGGAAGTGTATCTCTTTAGGACAGACATAAATAAACTGCGACAGTGGCTGGTCGTTTAAATGTCGCGAAGGGAAACTCCGTTTCGTTTCTCCTGAATGTGCAATATAATCTTCCATAAGTAACGATTCTCATCGGCTTTTTCCAGGTCACAGGTAGGATCGATTTTGAGATCGATATCACACGATGTAATTACTTAGCGTGCCATTCCTTAATAGAACTTCGGCCAACTCAACCACTCAAAGTAGAGATGAAATGCATTTTGCAGACAACTTTATTTCACGATGCGCGGGCGCGAAACATTCGAGCGATGAGCGATAAAGATGCTTAATAGCCAGTCAGCTTCATCAATATATTCTGCCTGCGTTGAACTTGTTATCTGTTCTTAAGCGCGCCTAAACGAAAAGTAGTTTCCTTACGAGCTAAAGCTCCAACGCAATGCACATTTTATACAACGTCCTTTATCAAGCTTATTATAACTGCAACCAATGTGGCTGTATTCAATTGAATAGTCCATCAGCATCGTTAATGCATTGCGTCTCGCAATCTAACTTTTGCTGTATCGCGCAATTGATTACCGCACTGCAAATTTTCACGCATTTCATATATGTTTATAATACCGAATTAATAGAAAGTAAATAAATAGAAAATAAAGTCTTTTGATTTTTGAATTTATTATTTAATTTAATGCATTTTTTAGAAATTATCAATTTTAAACGAACGTTTTTTTTTCGATTTAAATTAAATTCCAATTAGTTTCTATTATTCATCTCAACGAAGATTGCGTCTGAATTTCAAAATAAAATATAATTTAACAATTTAATTCTGGAAGATTGTGATAAATAATTCATATATTCGACTTGAAATCAATGCTTAGTAAAAGTACTTAACAGCCATCAAGCTGATATTTTCATGATACGAATCTTTTTCCTCTTTCGCTGATGCTGAAGCGGCAAATCAGCCAGGTTTCTTCCTGGTCGCCATTACCGTGGTAAAGCCGTGATGGCGAAAGTGGTCTAGGGGCAAACGGTCAACGAGACTGGAGATGAGATAGAACAGGCCATTATGGCTACGCCGATAAGATAGGACCACCCTTCGTGCTTCGTAGAAGCTTCAGCCTTCTGGGTATGACTTGATACACCGGACGCGATTCATGTCATGAAAAATCTCGTTGGTGGAGTGGAAAGCGTATATGAAACAGAGAGGGGAGAAGAGGAGAGAGGAGAGAGAGAAAGAGAGAGAGAGAGAGAGAGAGAGAGAGAGAGAGAGAGCGCTAGGTTTGAAGAGTGAGGGAGAAAGGGCGTTGTCCAGCGCCCTCGAGAACTCGGACCTTATCTTTTCATACCGATCGTGACCGTCCAAGACTTCATTTCCGTGTCCAAACGATTCCCGCCCTCCCTGCCAATTTATATACCTATGCGTAACAAAATGGACCCTGTGCTCGTTTACCATAGAATGGATCAAAGTTCGGTACTTAGGATAGGCGATTGTGAGTTATTGTTACGTTCAGTCGAGTATTAACTACCGGCAGTTTCTAACGCTCGGTAATTACGCAAATACAATGACGAATTTATTAAGACGAAAATCGTTTGTTTTACCGATTAACCGTAAAAAATTATCGCATATATTACTTTCACAGATACTTTCCCGGCCGAGATAATATTTTTCGCAATAAATTTATTTACAGATTTTCAGCACCTTATTTCTCTAATAAAATATCTGATTGAGCATCAAATTATTACATTGCTTGTCAATTTAATTTGTTTTTTATTACTACAATAGTTTTATTACACAAGTTTAATTGCGTTTCTAAGTCTGAAAAACTAATTTGGCGCGCATTTCAAATACTACATACTACATAGGTATATATGATAGATATATAAACTCACAAAAATGGAAATTATTTAAATATCTAAAGATATTATATACGATCAAAAGCTTTGACCTTATAGGCTTTAATTCTTATTTATTGTATATTCGTATATATACGGTCTTAATAAATCATTTATTATTATTATTTTATTCTAATATATATATTATTTTCGTATAAATAGTATAAACAGCATAACAATATTATATATGCTTATATCATTTCTACTATCGACAATGTTTCTTCAGTTGCAACAAAAAGAATTTGATAGGACTTTCATCGAGCTCTTTTATGCGTTGAGCTCAACGAAATGTTGATACGAACAGAACGCAATTTCCTGCGTTAAGCCCGACAGTGTCCTGGTTATACTCTCCCCACGGTGCTATATGGTAGCAAATAATAACATTTCTATAAGTCGGTCGTTTGTATTCGACGACTGGCGCGCATGAACCCCATTTCAATTAACGTATGATCTATGTCATATGAGGACCCGTTCTGGCACCTTTTGAACGTTAGGGCAGTAATGCGCGGGGGATCGGCTCTCTAAGTAACTCTATATCACGTCTACGTGACGCGAAACGTAGAGAAAAAAAGAGCTTGGCGACGGTCGGTAGGGAACAACGAGGGAAGAAATCTCTAGTTGGACTCCATTCGATCGATCTCGTCCATTCTTTGCTCCTCCTTTTAGTTCAAATTTTTCTTCGATATTATTCTTGCAATAGTATAGTCGAATTTGCATTTAAATTCAATCAAAATCAGAATTATAAGTCAGATTTGGCCATACAAATTAATTGTTCCTACTAATAAAAGTCAAAGTGAAATCATAAATTATACAATTACACGAATAATAATTGCTAACAATTTGTTTTGTTCAGTTTATTTACACTTATACTATATATTAAAGAACATATATAAAAGTTTTTGACGCCTTGAGAAGTAATGGAAAATTTCATAAGAAAAACTAGTACAAATAAGCGTCGCGATAAAACCAATCGCCCATTTCGGCGGAATCAAATGGGATCTGCCTCGAAATCGAATGCGTTCGATTTCGACGCATCAGCGTCAGAGCGTTATCGAGCAGTCCATGTCAGCGCCTCCGGTGACATTTTAGGGAATCCACCGTACAATTTCTCTCGACCCTAGAACATCCATTTTATTTAGCACGCCAGGGTCCACGGGGAACGTTAAACTCGACGGCGGAGCATTCTCTTTTTCTTCGTCGGCCGATATCCGATCAGTGCCAGCAGGAACGTTTACAGCGGGCTGGTGTCCAGCTTCCTAAAATCTACCATCTTCCTCCTTTTTCTTTCTCTCTCTCGTTCCTTCAAGCCGGGCTAGCCGAGAGTGGAGATGAAAAGGGAGAAAGGATGACAGAGAGATCACCAATGTGCGAAGATAGACGAAGAAAAGTAGACGGTGGACTGTCTGGACCCAACTCGAGATGGACACAGAGAATCGCCATTACAAATTGACAACCTTGATTGATAGCTCTCGCGAAAGGGACGACGCCGGCCGATCCGGTGGTTGAGCAGAAGAGGAAGGATCACGACAAACAGCGAAGAAGGGAACGTTAAGGGGAATCAGGGGTTGAAAAAGACCAGGCTAAGGGGGTTGGAGCAACCTCGATGTGAGGAAAGTGGGAATAGCGGCCAAGTGAGATAGAGTGGATGCACTATAGGGTAGACCGAGACGAATCAGATCATAGGGCGAATTGGATCAATGTAAATTTTGAGACAGTCGATATTTATCGTCAATTTTATTATTTTTTTTGTTTCAGACGAGCTTTTTTACATAAAAAAATAATAAAATTAACGACAAATATCAACTAATTATCTCAAAATCAACATTAATCTGATTCGCCTCGGTCTACCCTATGTAGGTTTAGTCTGGCCTAGCTCGTTCTGTAGAGTCTGCTCCAAGAGATCTTTGACAACCAGATAGTGCGAATTTCTGCAAAACTAATGTAGCCATCAAAACGGACGAAAAAGGGAAAGAAGAAAAAAGAAGGGAAGAAAGGAGAGGGGAGAAGGGGGGGGGGAAGAGAGAGAGAGAGAGAGAGAGAGAGAGAGAGAGAGAGAGAGAGAGAGAG
>NW_017259299.1:233373-249026 GCF_001594045.1 Atta colombica
CGCGCGCGCGCGCTTATGTGTGAAGGGACATTATCGAAAGGCTCTCGGCGAGTCAGTGACGAATGGTCTGCGTCGACTAGATCCGCAGAGTACGATCCATTCTTGTGCTATATCACTGGACACAACATTCGATGCGTTTCAAGCTATTGTACGATAAAAGTTTTGACGTACATCGAGGCTTTTTAATTCATCATGCAATTGACATGGTCATAATCATTTTACAATATATTAAATACCATTTTACAATACATTGACTATATTAATTAATTGACACTATTCATATACTCATACTATTCATTTACTATTCATACTATTCATATTTAGAAATAATCCTGACAACTGAACTTGAAGAACAATTTATTGGATTTTAAGTATGATCATCAGCTCATCTATAATAGGATAAGAAAACATAACGACGGTTATCATAAATGACAATTTTTATAAAAACAGTCAAGAAGAAGTAAATACAGCAAAAGAGACAAGGTAATGCGAAAGTAATCAAGAAACGACTAAAAAAAAAACGAATGACACAAACGCGATCATCTTGTGTTATCTACGACTATGACTCTCGTCTCATTTTGACCTCCAACTCCATCGTCAGAATGCAATGAGTAATAAGCAAAACTGGCAATTAAGATATTGTCGACGGACACGTCGCAACTGCTTTCTTTGAAGATTTTCTCATACACCTAATATAATGCGTACGCCAACTCATAAAGCCGGCAAATAGGCGAAGGAGTTGAGTGCGCCTGAATGAGCGATGCTTATTGAGATTATAGCAGAGGCAATTCGTAGGAAGTCGTTTATTTCGCAGAGAAGAAAGAAGAGGATGGCGAGTCTCGTATACTTGGAAAGTGTAATTAACGCGCCGCGCAGAAACAAGCCGCGACAGAAATCAGTGAATAGATCGGTCATCGTTGCGGCCACCGGTCTTACGTCAGTAAAGTGATGTAAAGACTAGAGATGTATAATGACCTCGTTGAGCGATTAACTAACTCATATCGTAATTGGATACTATTTGTTGAGTACAAAAAGGAATTAATCGTATATCGCTGTTTAATTATTCGTTGCCGTGTCAAATATTAAGTTGAGCCTTGATATGGTGCAATTAAAATATATTGAATTTTAATACTACTCTAATTATGTTAATGAAATTGCTCAAATTTTATTCGATGCATATTAAAAAAAAGCGTAACAATATATGTTCACTTTACAATAATTTATAAGAACTGGATTATGGTATAATTGGATTAGTGCAATGTAAGTATATTTCATTCGGCAATGACTCAATGGTCATCTTCAAGACAGAAAGAAGCTCGACAAATATACCTCGGCTGTATCGTTGCTATGGAGGTAGCAGACGCCTTTTATCGCGATATCGTCACGAAATGCCCCGTACGGTCGCAGCTTTACGGTACTTCGGTGCCGCTGTTACGTTTTTACTGCATCGTTCTGGCAGCACGTGAGAGAACGACGATTCTACCGGTATTACCGACGCTGTAACTATATACAGCTTGACGTTAGACAGCGCTGTGCAGCATGATATAGCGCATTGGAGTTCTACAAAAAAAAAAAAAAAAAAAAAAAATCCAAGTATATAAGTTATTTCAGTAAATATTTTGGGATTAAAGTTACACTGTCAAAAAAAAAACGCGGAATCAATTTAAGGGAATGTTCCTTCTCTCATATATTACAATTGAAAGTTTTTCTCACACCATTAAATACTTGCATTTTCATTATATAGCTATTTTTAATCAATAAGCGCATTTTTTCGCAAACACGCTTCATATATTCTAAATTGACGATTACAGTAGTTGTTATTCATATTTATTTATTATGCTTACGTCAAATTTGATTAAATTTGTTATACGTTTCACCGTAATGTATAGGGTAAAAGCAGAAAATGTGGAATAGGATTAAAAATGTGGAATAGGAACGTTTGTCTTTAAATAAAGTACTGCAATCAATGGAAGTTGTTGCAATTTCTGCCAAACGTGTCATAACGCAATGAACTCGGTGAACAAGATATATTGTTAGCATAATATTTATATTTATTTACCTTTGTTGTGTCTGAAAATTCGAAACCTTTATTAAAAAAGTATTCTCATAAATTGAAGGTAAGTTTAATATTTATATTTATATTTATATTACATAGATGCTTTTAATAATATTTCATGAACAATATTATGCTTAGTTGCAATTCTAACTTATTTATTGCCACAAAAAGTCTTTATCATGAAGATAATAAGGAATATATCGAGGATTGAGAATTGGTTCTTATTGTAAAGAATAATGATTATTTTAGATGCTAATATTTATTTTGCATAATAATTTAATTCAAGATTTAATTTCATTCTTTACTGTCCATGTTAAATAATAAATATATTTTATTTTCTATGTATTATTGTACAATAAAAATATCAAATATTTTTAAGTATATTTTGATCAATTTAATAAATTTTCATTTAATTTATTAAGTTACTTATTGCTATTCTGTAATTTGACCGATATTCCATATCATATCCCATTTTTAAACCTCTTCCATTTTCATATTTTTTATTTTTTTATTAATATTGTTGTTAGACTTAAATTTTAGTGACTTTTATTTATTGGATGTTGTATCTAACATATTTCAAAAGTCCCGCATTAATTTAAAATCTTCATATATATACATTTATATCGAAGTAATGTTAATTTAAAAACCGTAATATTTCATATTACCTGCTTTTACTCTAATTAATTAACTATGTATGTCCTTATTAAATAGGAAATAAAGATATGATATCATACCTGATCTTGCACGTCGGATAACAAATGTCTATACACTAATTACAAATGAAACTTCAGCAATTAAATTATCGTTATTTCTATTGCAAGATGTCAGTGATAATATATTACGCTGTATCTTTTTTGCACTCTGAAGAATGTATCCTTCCTATTCTGGTATGGTTTCTCCGCATATATAAACCTAATAGAATCTCGCAAAAGGGATATACGGTGGCAGCTTGTATGTCGTAAAACGATACGCCACCGGTTTATAGTTTATAGTTCGAGTGCTTACGCGATGGTCGTGTATGATTGAATGGAGGAGGATTTAAAAGGGATCACGCGCTTTTATGAGCGGTATTAGAAACGATAGTGTTAAAGCGCCGCGTGGAAGGTTTAACTCTACGTCGACGTGCATACAACTAATTTTACATTAATTTCAGCAAGCCATTCATTTGTTGCCGGATAAAAAATAACCAAATAATCCATTCAAACATAATCGCAATATATAGTAGAACTTTAGTAAAGCTTAGAAAGTCGTGCATAATTTTATTTCTTGATGACACATTAACGCTGCGCTGCAAAATCTATTCTATTTCTGATGCAAGATAAAGGAAACTGACGAATCGAACTGATGAATCGAAACAATAATCTCAATTATACATCGATTTTTATTTTATCCTCACAAAAAAATATTTTACCCGCACAAAAAATTATTCTATTACGCTATTACACACATAAAGTAATACAAATTAAGAATTATTAGGAAAAATTTTTATGTAAATACTGATTATCACAAAATCATTACTAATTTAATATGTCGACAATATATTTTTCATATTAATTCATTTAATATCAAAATATTGGTATAAGAATTGCGACAAATGTTACAGACAATATGATGCAATTTATACGTACAATATTTCCAGAATATTAAACAATTTGCGCAACCCATCCCGGGGATAAAATGCGTATTACAGTCTCCGCAGATACGGATCTATAATCGTTAAGGCAAACGAGGTGAATCATCGATCGGGATGATTTCTACAACGATATCGGAATTGATAAGCGGAAATTCACACGCACACGGAGTGTGTAACGCGCGAAACGTTAGTGCGCTCTCGTGCGCGGAATGCATCTCTCATCTCGGAATAATAACAATGCCCCACAGGCCACGAAGTCAATGTGGAGCAGCTGGGATCTACGTAATGAAAGTATGATTGATGATCCGACCGACGCGCATCATTAGCTCGATATGGAGGAGTGAACCGAGAAGGATATGCATGCTTGCAAGTTCCGACAAGTCGTGCACGAGCATCGACATCGTCGTCTTAAGATGTATTCTGAATTAACGTTTGTATGATTCCGTTCTATAATAATAAAATTCTTCGCAGAATTCGCATGAAAAAGATTATGGCACAATTCGAAAATACATGTAGACAGATAGCGATATGCTCCTAGAATTTCCGCGTAATTAATAAAGAAAGGATGAGGCATTTGATAAATACAAAACATAAAATATTTTTATATTTTATAAAAATTCCTTTAATTTTCTAAATAGATATGTTAATATATTTTTCTTTAATAATATTAATTGTATAAATACTATTAGTATTTATACAATTTAATTTATACAAACACTATAATATTTATATAAATTTGATTATTGTTTATAATAAAGGTTAATATTTATGAATTAAAAAGCTTTCATAGAAATTAAATAATTTTTTTTTTTTTTACTAACCAATAAGATTAAATTATTTAAAAGTGTTTTTTAATCGATGGTATAAAAACACAATCGTTCAAAAGACAAATAACAATTTTAGCATCGCTATCAACAGATCACGAGGGATTAGAAGTATTTGAAAAACATTTATCTCACTTCCGTTGGAACAAAATCTGCCCTGGAGGCCTAATGCTTCGGCTATTAAGGTTTAATGGACTGCTGATCGCCGGTGGAGGGCAGAATAGAAGCAAACGGGGAGTAATACAAGCTGAATCTCTGAGGAATTGGAAAAATAGTTGAAACTGCAAATTTGATGGGCCTTCACGATGTTTCTTGTTCTCTCTCTCTCTCTCTCTCTCTCTCTCTCTCTCTCTCTCTCTCTCTCTCTCTCTCTCTCTCTCCTTCATTATGTCTTCATATATGTCCATTTCCATCCATGAAAATATTCCGCGTGTCATTCTCTGACCATAATAATCGAATGAAACGTAGGGCAGCAGCGGGACGTCCTTGCAGAACTCCATCGATTTCAATCGCGCGCAAAAGATGTGCTCTTTCTATCGAAACTGGTTTCCTAGTCGGAGAGTAAGCGAGAAAACGGAGACTATGGCACCGGCAGGCGGAAGGGCTGGAAAGGTCGTGGGTTGCCTGTTTGCGGCACGATGGAACTGTGATCAGGATTGACTCGGGATGATAATCTGGCGTACACGGGTTTCCACTTTGCCCGATGCGAACGACGACGTTCAGGTCGCCGAGTTCTCGCTCTCCTCGTCCCCCGATACTCACAAGCCTCTCTTCCGTCATTTCCCTCGCGAATATCCCTTTAACTACTATTGCTCAAATTCACTGATAATATATATGCGTGGCAATTATTAATATTGTTGATTCAGCTAAGAAAGCATTTCGTCAGCAAGAATATACATACTGTATATATAATATATATAATACTGTATATATAATATATATAATAAGAAAGTTTAATAAAGCGAAACTTCTGGAAATTTAATTTAGAAAAAAATTTTTTTTTGTCTGCGAAGATCTTACATTACAGGATGTTATTGTAATCATCAATTCACGTAGTAAGTCTTATAACATCAATAACATTGATAATATATTCTTGTAAAGTTGAATAAAATCTAAAGAACATAAAGATATTTATGATACTCACGGAGAAGAATCTCACGAAGGCACTTGAATGTTTTAGTACACATTTTCTATACTAGATATGTTTTCTATCCAGTGTACAAAAAATACGAAAGCAAGCTGCGGGCTATTTGCAGAAGCCCGCGAGATGCGTCAATTCGAAGGAAAGAGGGAAAAGAGAGAGAGAGAGAGAGGAGGGGAGGGGGGGGGGAAGAAAAAAAGAGAGAGAAGCATAAAAAAGAAGAGACCGATTTCTTGCCATCCCAGAGAGCGCGTTTCGTGGATACGTTTGGATAGCGGATAAAACACCCCTAAAGCCCAGTTTCGACAGAGCAAACAACCCGTAACTCAGTGAGTGTTTATGAGGGGGTCAGTCGTAAAAATACGATACGAATCGGACTTTCTTTCTTTCTTTTTCTCTCTCTCTTTCTTTGTATATTTCGACCGTTTAGTTGACTTACCCTCACCAAACTTTTCCTCGGACATTTCTTTCCACGTCGCAGAACAAAGACACGATTACGGATAAAAACGTAAGAGAAAGACAGGCCACGACCGATAGAGTGAGAAGAATTTCCACTGTGGCAACGGGAGCATGTTCCCTGATCATAAAACTCGGTCTGATCACCGCTACCAATTATCCCACCGTTATCCGAGTGTTATCCGAACGTTATCCGGAACGTTATCCACCTCTGCCCACCCGATACTCCACGGAAGAACCCTCTCACCATCATCCGAATCACTACCGATCCCTTGAACCCTAACTGAGAGAAAATAAGAAAAAGAAAGAGAAAGAGAGAGAGAGAGAGAGAGAGAGAGAGAGAGTGTGTGTGTGTGTAAGAAAGAGAACGGCTACCCTAAACACGAAGACCCGTTGTTGTCGCCTTTTACTGCAAACGAAGTGATTCTCTCTTCGTAAACGCGTCATCTTTACAGATTATTCGATGAAGGAATATATTTTCCTGATATCAAACTTTCAATTCTCTCATATTCTTTCTATCTTTAGTGAAGTTAATATAAGATCATTACAATACATAAAAAAGCATTCTTATTTTATAAGCGCTTAATATGTGGTTGTAAACGCTATATGCGGCTCAATTAAAAAATATTTTTAAATAAATCTCTTTTTAACAAAAATTATTAATATATAAATTTATGTACAAAATTGCTTAGATGAACTTAATACAATTGATAAATTTAATCAAAATTGTTTAGATGAACTTAATACAATTGATCTTAGTTTAAGAGAATACGTTCGAATATATCATAGCACTATTCTTTTTTGCCCTGATTATAATCACTATTAATTTTTATCCTTTTATCCTTTATAGTCTTCATAAATACAAAATTATGCATATATGTATATTAATTACTTAGCACAAAAAAAATTTTAGTTCTAAAAATTTAGTTTTTATTTTTGTATGTTAAAAATCCTGTTAAAGAGGGAATTGACAGTTCGCGAATTACCTATTCCATTTGCGTGAAATGAGACTTGATAATAATACTTTCTAAATCACAAAACGGAATGATTGTCGGACATGATATTAATCAGACATGCAAGAGAGAAGTGAAATTCAAATTTCCATCATAAGCATGAAAACGACTGATAATTGAATCACGAAGTGATTTGATTTCAGAGAGAAACGGCGGATATTGCGGATATACAAATATAATGTATATGACGCTAAAGTCTCTTCATTCGAGTTGAATGTTTCGTTTATTAAAGAACAATATTAAGAATATACTACGTAAAGATTGAATATTTATTAGATGAAGTATTAAAGAGGTATTAGACATGAATATTGCATTAAATTGTGAACTATAATTATGCTATACAATCATTCATAAATCATCAGTTGTCAAGTTTCCACTAATTGCTACCTTTTTACATACTAAAGGTAGCAATTAGAAAATAATTAAGTTAACTTTATATTAACGTAAAATTATTGCATACTTTTACTATTTATTTGATGTAAAAATGGCAATATTAATTTGAAATTCATAATCTGATTACTTTCTATAATAAATCAGACTTTTAAAAATACTATTAAAAAACAGTATCTTAAATAAAAAACATTACTTTATATTTCTATATAAATTGATATTAATGTTATTATGTGTTATTATATGTATTTTTTAACATATGTATAATTAATATGTATGAAATTTGTGTATAATTTTTTAGTTTGTAGAAGTAATAATAATTCGATGTTAAGTTTTCTCTCATTGTAATAGAAATCATAATAAATATTTATATTAAATGTAATAATAATTTTTCGTTAAAAATGAAACTTTATTGAAAAATTTAATAACACGGAACAATCTTAAAATGCACAAAAATTGACTAAAGCACGTTACTAAAAAAACAAATTTCTTATTTAAATTAAAACAAATTATGTTAATTTATAAGCTATAGAAATCAAAGTTTTCAACAGTCTAGCTGGATCTTAAATGCTTGTATGATTCTTGTGTGAATTTATATACTATATATGTAATCCCCAGAAACGTAAGTCGAAATGATTTTTCGATCTTGAAACGCTAACTCTACTAAACTACCGTAGTAATATCACAAGTTAAATTGACTAGCAATTTAACAAATTTTTGATGCTCATTCGCAATGTTGAATGCCATATTAAAATCTGTAAATAATTAATTCTTATTGCGAAAAATATTACCTCGACCGGGAGTCGAACTCGGATCTCTTGCATTCTGTGCGAGTGTCCTGTCCTAAGCCATTATTAATATTATTAAGATCGTTTCGAATGAGCATCAAAAATTTGTTAAATTGCTAGTCAATTTAATTCGTAATATTATTACGATAGTTTAGTAGAGTTAGCGTTTCAAGATTGAAAAATCATTTCGACGCACATTTCTGAGAACTATATACGTAATATATAAATTTATACAAGAATCATATAAGTATTTAAGATCCAATTAGACTATTTAGGCTTTAATTTCTATAGTTTATATTATCTCTCATACACACACACACACACACACACACACACACACACACACACACACACACCACGCACGCATACATCCTAATATATTATATTGTTAATTTATAAGAATGAGAAAAGTGATACGGAAAATAGATTTGTGAGATATACCCGTAATAGATGGCACAATATGGTACGTGTCTCTTGTATTGTATGAGTATGTGTAAATGTTTGTTGGCTGAAGTGGATTCGTCTTACCGGCTCGATTACTCTGGTCAATCATTGGTTGAACGATTCTACGTCTCGCGTTTATGAACCTGAAACAAATGAAACAAATCACGTTAATAAAATAAATGATTTTATTTAATAATTCATAATCCAAGATAATTTTCATATTATATGCAGCAAATGTAATAATCGTTTAATTCTTGAAAAAAAATATGATAATTTTTCTATATAGTATATAGAATTCTTTTTTTCTTTTACTTTCATAAATTCTTCTTGCAAATATTATACTTTACACCTTATCTCCTTCACGTTTTACATGTGATATACGCGATGTAAGAGAAGAAGATTGTCTTGATGCAATTCGCTATCTTTGCAACAATCAAGAAAAAGCGAACTACAACTAGTTCGGGAGATGAGCGAGTAAAAACGAAAAAATCCGGTAAAGAGGAAGAAAATCCTCAATACGTCATTAGCCGCGTTGAAGAAGCTTCCATGTGAACGCTTTCCGAACAATAGATCTGCGGTCTGTTTCGATGTTGGTCGAAGTCCAAGAGGGTAGTAAGTTCAATATAGTATGAGATAGGAACAACCAGGGAGGAACGGTGGTAGAATGAGCGAAACACGAAGAGGAAGGGCGTACGTCAGCCGACGTCAGCGTCGCGGCGCCCTAATGGGCGCAGACGCCGGAAGTGATTGGGTTTCTGCTCGACTGACTCGAGCACACCCCCTTCCCGTCGTAGAATACTCCAGTTCCCTGCCAGAAGGGATGAGGAGGACATAAGCAAGTCCCGAAGAAGCGATGGTACCCCCTCGCTTGTTTGCAGCACATCTTTCTTGCTTAGTCTCACGTCTGGCCGACTCTCACAGGAAAATCTTATGAATAATAATTATTAAACTCTCATCACATCTTGCTCTGTACATGGATACACATGGCCATTGTCGCAGTTAAGACGCAGAGAGTGTCCATAAGTTATTCGACAAGTCATCGAAAGTCAAAAGAGCTTCGTTCGACTGAATGAGTAGTAAAGGACTTTACAAGTGATCAGCACGTACGTGCACGTAGAGGCATAGAAATAACCATAAATTTAATAAATTATAATATCGTCAATCAGGGATATCTAAATATGTCAATATCTCCAGATTATATATTGAGATATTTATATCAATATCGTTTTATTAGGTGTAGTAAAAAGAAATCCATTATTTTTGCATGAAATTGAATGGAAAAATAATGGATTTCTTTTTACTACACCTAATATAATACAATATTTATTATAATATATACATCCAGCGTTATACTTAATGTAAAATATAAACATATACTGATTCAATTATCGGATTATAAATGTTCTAATAAAAGAAGAAAAGCTGCATACAAATTTTTTTAACAATGTATAAATCTTTCTTTGTAAAAGAAAGTTACATACATAAATATAAAACTGTAACAAATAAATTTCTATTTATTTACATATTCAGGCAAAAATCATGTAAAAAAGTTCTCTCTAACATTAGAAAATTCTGAATATAATAGTGCAAATATGAATACAATACGATAAATTAGATGTAATCATTTCAGAATCAAATTTTCAACTAGTCAGACGAAAGAGTATCGTTGCACGAATATGAAACCAAGGATCCCTCTCTGGCCCCCACATACTCCCAAGCGCCTCTGATTCCTCTTTGGCGAGGTAGGCAACGTGTCACAACCAGCTGACTACCACTAACCACCCCCGCTTTTCCACTTTAGCAGCCACCATTGCAGCTGAAATATCGCTCGAACAATGGTGCACAACCTTCTAACTGAATGAAATGAGAAAGAGAAAGAAGAGACTTGCAGAGACGAAAACGGTGAGCGAACTCCCCAAATTCTCTTCCAAGTTTAGCCGCCTAGTGTTCTAGCGAAAATCAAATAGAAAATTTGGGCTTGTCACGTTGCGGGAACTCTTTTTTATATGCAATATGCTCTTTTTTGTATTAATAAATATAAATAAAATGTAGTAAAATTTAATATTTAGATCAGTAATTATAATTATAACTTTATTTTTTTTGTGTTAACAAATCTTTTAATGAAGAAAAAGTAAAAATTTAGATATTAAAATTATACATATACATTTCTGAGACTTAAAACTACAATATTCATCAATATATTCATTACAACTATAGTACGTTATAAAATAATTGTCACTTAATCGATCAAAAAACCTTTCCGTTAAAGGGAAGAACCTCATCTCTCTCTGTGCGTCGTGAAACAAATTTACTCCTGAGAAAACTTAACGCGTTTGAATATATGATAGGATGAAGAATAGATCCAATTATTTTATCATTAAATTCTAACTTTGTAAAACAAAGATGCTATTGAAATTAGTTATCTTCAAAATAAATGCAAGCGCATCTCAAAAGCCCTCTTTTTGTAGTAAAACATAACAAATGATTTATAAAGTATACAATTTTTCAATATTTTGATAAATGTTAAATATAATATAAGATAATATAAATGTTAAATATAAATGTTAAATATATTTAAAAAATTATATTCTTTAAAATAAAAGTATTTAAAAGAAATGTAAAAAAAATTCAAAATTCCAGGCTCTTTCATTTTTTCTTCACTTTTTCAAGCTTTTAATGACCAATTTAAATTTTTATAATTTTCAAATTTTTTAAGATTTCCTAGATCTGCAGCAACCCTCGTTTCTCAATACAAAAATAAGATATTTTGTTTTTGTTTTTCTTTATACTATCTATAAAAAGCGTTACAATTTTCATCGACTGAAATGAAAAATTAATTTTAACAAATAGTAAAGTGAATCAGACGCTGAGTGGACGAATTGAATAAACGAACGGCTCGGAAATCGCGCTAATGAATTACAAACAGAATTTCAAAAAGCGAGAATTATTGACGAATCGTTGACAGACGGAATTTACCTTATTTTTTACGAATGTCTCACACACACACACACACACACACACACACACACACGCACGCACACATACACACACGCACGCACACGCACACACACACACACACACACACACACACACACACATATATATATGAAACATATTTCTACAAGGAAAAGACAAATATACAGTATTAAATTGGAGAACGGATGTCTCTCATATCTTTTCAAATCTAACGTAACTAAATTTAGTGCACTTCTAGCAAATGCATGAATAATGCTCTTTGCTTATATATTATACACAATTCTCTGTATATCGATTCGTATAATATTTAAAAAATTTTAAGGTAGTAAGATGATAATAAAACAAGCTGCTTGATTCTTTCATTCTTTTGAAAGTCTCTTTCCATGTCCCGCCTTTGCGCTCTCTCTCTCTCTCTCTCTCTCTCTCTCTCTCTCTCTCTTATTAAAAATTGTCCAAGTATAATAAAAAATTAACGATATAATAAATATAAATAATCAGTAACATATATATTTCCTCTTTATTTAGTCAGCGAAAACATTATATAAAGTATGCTTTATATTTATTTCAATTAATTTTGCTACAATTAATTTTTAATTAATTATTGCACAATGAGTATCTATCATTTCTAATAAAAAGATAATTTTATTGAAAGAATAGTGTTTATATTTGTTAGCTAGAGAGATTTTTTTTTTTTAATAATGCAGCAAAAAGCAAAAAGCTCGAGAGAAGGGCTTCTTTCATCGTTGTGCGAGTGCATGAGTGGAGTAACGATGATTACTGTCGCGCTAGCAGCATTTACTCTCCGACGGCATTCGCAATTATCGGGAAGCTTCCATTAGTTAACTGCAGTCGATACGCAGTGCACCGGGTCCTCGCATCAAAACATCATTACTACCCGAACACGAGAGCGCGAGAGCTGCCGTACTCGCAGTACTATTGGTAATCAATTTCGCTCCCGTGGCGTACTACTGGCGAGAGCCGCGTTAATGTGAAGCCTCAGCGTTCACGTCGCATTACGGGAAATCGAAAAGGCAGTCTCGTAATGATTACGTGTTAGAAAACGGATCGACTGACATGTAGGTAAGTGAGTTGCCATAAAAAGACTGTTTTAATTAGAATAAGTGCGCGTGAGTTGAAATAATTTTTATCGTTAAGGAAGAAAATAGATTAAAATAGGTAAAAAAACAATGCTTAAGAGAATGATATTGCATTATTATTATTATTAATATTATCAAAATTTATTATTATTATTAAACCTCGTGAAATATGTCGCTTTATTTAACGAGGGTTTCAATCAATATAGTGAAGTAATAACGGTGCAATTATTTTTATTGAATCGGACTGCTACATACGACCTGTGGAGTTGGATTATTTATGTAATTATCCCTTCCTGCCCCATAGTTAATGAGGGAATATAGTTAATGAGGATCTGACCTCGCAATCCAATCGACAATCGATTTTTGTCTGTATAAAATTACCTCTAGTCTCACTAATGCGAATTGCCGTTGCATCAGAGAAAACGTCATAAGCATTGCATTCCAGAAAATGAATGCTTATTAGAAGTTGGTTATATAGATAAAATATTAATAGGAATATACACTGTTTCGTATCTCATATTTAAAACCTACGTTATATAAATAATTTAATAATTATTCATTACAATAATTATAACAAATCTTATATATAGACATATCGATAAACAAATCGATATAATTTACTATTAGTTATTCAAATCACAGAAATAAAAAATATATTTCTCTGTCTTTCTTTCTCTTTTAGCGATTAAGTTATAAAATAAAAGGACACAAAGCACAACGTGTGTGTGTGTGTGTGTGTGTGTGTGTGTGTGTGTCCTCTCTTTAAGTCTTTGTACGCCCATTTTTTTCAAGATAATTTTATTGCATCAACAAAAAGGTAAGGTCGCTGCTTGAGCTCGCGCGATCAAACGAAGGGATATAAATCTGAGCGTTCATAAGACTAGCGTCCTGCCAGTGCATTTACGATCGATAAAATCATTTTATCCGAATATAATGCACTGGTCGATTCATATGCCGCTCTTGGCGAGTTTCCTCCTTTTTTTTTACTTTTTCTCTCTCGCGCCGCTGATCGTAATCGTGATTTTATTGCACTTAGCCTGGTTACGTCTAGCCTGTATACTGATAGACCTCGTCGAAAATGCGGAATTCACGAACAAATCGTATCCTGTGTTCTACACAATATATAATTTCCATTCGACAAATTGAATGAGCATATGAGATTATCATTAGTATCCTTCCTTTGTAATCGAGTTTTTTGCAGGGATCGTTGGCAAAATTGCATGGTGCACTCTCGACAATTTTGGAAACCGAGAGTTGCCAAATTAAAAATTGCATTTAATATTGTTACATATCAAATTAAACAAGTATTCAAGATTTGTGCAAACATTTGCATTGCATCTTCTTCTAATTTTAAAATTATGTGAAATTGTCATCATTGCCTATTTGAATAATAACTTTATTAAAAAGTATGTTCAACAAAAGTTAAAAGATGAAAATATTAAAAGACGAGAGAGAGAGAGAGAGAGAGAGAGAGAGAGAGAGAGAGAGTCCTGCGACAGTGAAAGGTTTCGCATCACAACATGAGTGAACTTGATGTTGAATTCCCGGTGGCCGCAGGGGCGTAACGATATAAACGCCGAGAACGCGGGACCGGCGATCGCGCGTATCGGATACGCGTAGACGGGTTATGTGTGTCAACAAAGCGATTTAACACGCGACGTGTCACTGATAGCTCCCGCCGCCGCAGCGGCCGCATGGCTGCCTGCGTCGCATCGACGTGCTCGGCTGGACGTGTGCACCTCGGCTGCGTTTAATCTATGACTCTGCTGGAACGCTTTTTCGGAAAATTCCCGCGTACCGTTCACTTCCTCCCTCTCTATTCTCCTCTCTCCGCGTTATCCCCGAGCTTTGCTGCGTCCCCAAACCCTTCTTCCACCCCTCTCCTCCCCCGAAATTTATATAATTGTTTTGCCGGGATCGCCACTAAATCGTGCCGTGGAACGCGATAGCGCCGGCGCTGTTTCGCATTGATGTTGATGGTCGCATCGGTGATCTCACCAATAAAAGGATCGAGGGGTAACATCCGCAACGCTCGATATCTGCGATATCAACCATTCGTAATATTACTTTGCCTGCCCGATGCATGCCATACCTCCGATTTTTTACACGGCAAGTCTTGCTTTAGAGCGATTGTTTTCTGATGTTTTCTGGTAAACATAACAGTTGTTAAATTCGAGATTGTCTCAGTAAGACAAGTCCATAAATAAGAAAAAAAAAAATCTCTTCTTTATATCATATAACTTTAGATAAATAGGTCGTAATATTGTCGTCAGAGTAATTTCAGCGCAACGGATCGACGACTTAAGAATTTAATGTAATGGGGCAGGCAGCGTAATCGGGACACATTGCAGCCATTTCAGACTCCAGCCCAACCCTGAGTGCAAAACAGAACTGCTCGTTTCGTTAAAGGCATGTTATTGAGTCCACAGCTGTCGCAACCCTCGCCGGTTGTGGGGTAGCAAAGTACTCGAGTCGATTGTCACCGGCCACCTCATCGCCGGGGTCAGACTCATCTCGTCGCCGTCGTCGTCGCCGTCGCGTCGTCATCGTATCGAGGGCTGATACTACCCGCTTGGGCGCTTGTGCGCGTCACACCTAATATCCTCGCCATCTACTTTCCTCCATACGCTACGATCCCTAGCTACGACTCCCATAGCTTGATTTTCACTCCATCCCCCAAATGGCATCCGCGCAACGTTAGAGTCGTTAGACGGAGGCGTCAGCTTGTACAGTCTCTTAAACTCTGGCTACGAAGCCACTATATGTACCAACTGCTGACGCCGTTATAAACTGCCATCCGCCCTTTCCGTCTTCTCATCTTCATACGTATATATA
>NW_017259299.1:249126-252732 GCF_001594045.1 Atta colombica
TGCGATTTAAATAAAATACTATTAGTTATTATTGAATAGCCGCTCACCGTCGTTTACAAAGAGAAATTGCGCGAAACCGGTAAGCAACTACCGCAGTTACCACGTCGTTTCTGACGCAAATACGGTCGTTGTTTAGGCAGGTAATAGTATAGTCGTCTCGTTACTTATACCAGAACACGCAGTCTCTGACCGATCTCGGTAATCTCCAGACGCGGTTTATCCCAGGTCTCCTGGCGCGTTTTATTTAGATTTCACGAAAACGCAGAACATCGGATGGAAGATAAGGGGCCGTTTAGATTGACCGCTCGTCCTCAGGACGGCCCTAAAGCGCCACGTTTACCATCTCACGGCCGTGAAATCTTTTCCCTAAATCTTCTTCTACCATCAGCGACACTACGAACGTATACGAGAGCATATACATCCTCCTCGAAGAGGTGAGCAGTCGCGTTTCTCATTCCGGGTTATGACTTCCTCCCTCTTGCGATCTCCGTTCTTGCTCGAGTGTTTCCCCATTACGACGTTCACCTCTTACAAGCGCGCGTGCTCCACATCAGGCTGTCGGAGGCCTCGAGCTTGGTCCACGATCACAATGAGGAAATCACGATATGATTTTTAAGTTAAGTGATCGGAGATTTAGAGGTAAGTGATATAAAGAAATAAAATACATGTCAATTCGATCTGCACGGAGGAGGCAGGCTCGACTCTTTAGAGATGGATCGAAATTTTTATCCGCGCAAAATAGAATTCGCGAGCATAGTTTATGGGTTTATGCCGCGGGCGCGGGAGGATTCACGCGATCCGGACGTTTTTTTTTTTTTTATATTTGTATGGTCTTTTTTTCTCCTTTCCACAATCCCGCGCCGCACGCCTCCGCGGAGCGCACTGTAGGGGCTTGGCCGTGTGCGCGGAATTTGAATCCTCTTGTAATAAAATCCGGGCTTTATGCGACGGCCTACGATATCCAGCTCGCGCTCGCGTGCGGCTCGCGCACATTTACCCACGAAAAAGTGAAATATATACAGGTAGGTTACATATGTACGAGCGGGGATACCTGTCCCCATTCACTTGTCTGGATATAAGTGTCGCCCGTTGCACACGAGCCACCGCATTTCGCCCGGCAGATGTAAATAATACCATGAAATCGCTACCAGATACCTATGTCTTTTTTGTCGTTTTCTTCCTTTTTGCTTTCTTGTCCAATCGCGCTCCATTCACCCACACCAATGCTTCGTGCACGGATACGTCGCCAAATGCATTGACATACAGTCTTGTAAACGTAAAAATCGGTTAATGTAATAGCAATTTCTTATTTTTATTATCATGATATAAGTAAAATGATTGCATTACAATTAGAAAATGATTAAAAATAATAATATCTTCTCCTATTAACAAAATTATAATCGTATGATTTACATTACTTTACTGAAACCCATTCTCTTTATTCGTCTCACATTGCAATGTACAGTTTTCTTATAAGAATGTGATTCCTCGAAACGACATGTATATCTATATTACAAAACAAATATAACGGAAAAATCCAATCAAGTTTAGCATGTGACAAGTACCATGCTGATAAAAAAATCAATTCTTTATCAATTCTTTATCGACTCGATTGCAAATATCTGTTTAGTTTTGTCGTGGCATTTATATCTGTCATGCTTATATACTGCTTATAAGATGAAAGAAAAGAAAAAAAGAAAAAAAGATAAAAAAAGAGACAAAATGGAAGGTAGAAAGCAAGAAGATTGCAAAGATTGGCGGAGTCCTGCAAGTCTTCCGGTAATTTGTAATTCGCAGGTGGGAAGCGAGGAGATCCAAGATAGCAGGAAGATTTAGTAGAGATGAGCATGGTCGGCGACATGGCGTCGCTTGTCTGAGGTTTTTGCAGGCGATGTACCGATGTCACACGTGACTTTAACGAGAGGAAATTTAGAACCATGCGATGCAATTCTTTGCATCATTCAACGTCGTCCATATTAGTTTAATAAAGATGTAAGATTAGTTCGTGTTTTTCTCTGTATTTTATGATCTTCATATTTGATTGATTGCGTCAAGTGCATAGAATTAAATTTTTCTATAATTAATAACTAGTTAAAATCTTCTTATCTGGGAAACAATTATATCCATCTACTAAACAAATTAAATCTATCTAATTTTGTAATTTTATTTAACTAATTAAAATTCTACATGTTATATTGGTGAATTATAACACACAACCTTTTAAAATAGAAAAATCATGCTCAGCCTCGAATAACATAATCTCTCATTAACTGGCACAAATTCACGTCGTACGTGATGTAGGACTAGCAGTGCAATGCAGCATCCAGGGTGGCGTATAATTACTCGGAATAGGCGGGGGCGCAAACGTTGATAGCGAAGTCGAAGTAAATCGGATTACTCGGATATCATCTGCGTAATGTATGTATGCAGGCATGTATACACGACGGCTGTATATACAGGATGGTGCGCGGCAGGAAAGGGAGGACGACGGCAACAGTATAGTGACAGCGGTAGGGTACGCTTCTCTGCTCGAGGGAAATAAGGGTGGTGCGACCCGGGAGATAAAGGGTGCACCGAACGGGCGGAGGGCGCCCTGGCTACGACATGTTTTTCTAGACAATTTGTTCGGCAACATTAATCACCGAGAGCATCGCGAGACGCGGGCGTTAGTAGAAAGGGGTCGTTGTCGTGGAAAACGCTACGATTTTTGCTATTCTTTGCAAGCGGTTCGGCGCATATTATGTGCGAATCAAAGAGAAAGGAAATAAAATTTCGCATATAGATAATCAAATAATAATTAAATAATAATAAACAAAAAGATAAAATTTCGCGTGATTGTCCTGCACCGCACACTCTTGCAAAAAAAGAGTCACATGTTCTCGCGGATCGATCAAAATTACGTTCTCGTATATGTGGAGAATTAGTGATTCGGAGAGAATGGGTTCCCGCTGGTTCACGAAAATTACGTTCCTTATCGAGCGTACGCTCGTAACTTCAGATTAATCCGCATTTATATTTTAAGCCGCGTGCCCCAGCCACGTATTCGAAGCGCTCGCTGCAGCGACGTCGCTTCCACCGCCTCCTTTACTTCCACGCAAACTACGACGCAACACACAATACCGTGAGATGATTATCTGGAAAACTAATTTCGCCGACGCGCGTGTTGTTACTCGCCACTACCCTCTACCGTCCGTGCATTGCCCTTCAACTCCCTCGCTGTTGCATCGCAGCTTAGATCGACGCAGCTCAAGATGGCGGACAACGAGAAAACGGATGAGATGTTGCAACCAAAATAGAAAAAGAAATGATTAGTCGTTTTTCTAATGATTCTTTCGCCTCCCATTACTCGTTGTGTTCTTTCACTATTCTCACTTTACCCATTAATTAACAAAAGTCAACAATTTAGGCATTAATGTTCTATATTAATATTTTTACAATGCTTAACATGTTTTTAACTCATGTTATTGTTTTTAACATGTTTCTTCACATTATTTCTTCAATTATAGAATTATTTCTTATAGAATTATTTCTTTCTATAAGTTGAATATTAATATGAAATTAAATACTAATTATTATGTATATAATATATATATATATATATATATA
>NW_017259299.1:252832-261955 GCF_001594045.1 Atta colombica
TATATATATATATATATATACATATATATGTATATATCTCCACTGGCATAACGCATTGTAATTTCCAGTAGAGTCCAGAATGGGTGTGCGTGAGAGCTCACAAATTTCAACATGCATGACACTTGTACGCAGCGCGTGCAAATCGCATACGCACGTTCGGTACGAGGCTATTTGTAATTTTCATTATCTTAGCGTAAAGGGGAACATTTAAGCGTCGCGGCACGTAGAGAGTTAATAGGCAAACCAGTCCTTTGGGTATGGGAGCGCAAGGTTCGTTTTTGGGGGTCGATACGAATTGTCTTTCTTCCTCGTACGTTCTCGTTCTTCTACTTGTTCTTGTGATTGAATATATGCAGTGAAGACAGGGATATTCCTATATACGGCTTAAACATCATAAATAACGTACTTTCTGACAAAAGTAAAGAACGAACATTAATGAATGTCTAGGTTACAATTATTACTGAAATATTATTGTATTATAACATGAAATATCAGATTATGTGTAGATCATATGTTTTGAAAAAGAAAGTTTACTCGCAGCGATAGGATATTGTTTTTAAATTTTCTCATTAGTATTACGTTATAATAATTGAAAAGTTATAAAATTTGTTATAAGAATTCGTGATAATCCTCAACGTGATTGTTCAAGATAATTGTGCGGTTCTCGATAGCTGGCCATTCCTGTTTGTTGATTCCAAGCGCGACGCCAAATGTTTTCGGACATAACAACAATTTCCCAAAATCTGACGAAATTGGCCCCCAAGGCCAGGAGGGAACGAGAGACTATGAACGGCCACGTAACGGCGTTTATTGGCTGCTTTAAGGCTGTTTCTATGCGCGACACATTGTCGCTAAATAACGCGCAAGGGCCGGTTTGCTCTCCGATGTCCTTGCAGTCTCCAACCCCATAGCTCTAAGCGAGGCTCCAAGATTTCTCCCGCGCACGCACGCACGCGCACGCACGCGCGCACACACACACACACACACACACACACACACGCGCGCGCGCACGCACAAACAAACATACACACAATATATATCGCATATTCTCCATGTCCGCGGGTTTAGTCGTCGACATAGTGTGTGGTTGCTTGTATAATAGTATGAAATATAGTGGAACGCGCCTCGACCAATATGCGGACCAATGCAGATTCAGACAAGACGATTGTCTGACAGACAATCTACTTTTCCATGAAAAAGCAAGAAAGGAAAGAGAAAGATAATGCAATATAATAATTTTGCAAGCCATCATGCAATAATAATATATTGATATAAATTATAATACAATCAGCTATTTTATATTATAAAATAAACATGTAACAAATAATTTTCAAAGAATTTTATTATTAAATAAAGTAACAATGTATCCATTTTATAGCATTCTCAAATAAAAAAAATTGACACCTTCCTAACACGTAAAGTGTACAGAAATAAAATTATTATTAATTTACTCAACATTTTTTTCCAAAATTTATCATACATCTATTATACATAAAGTGATTTACGAATATAAATTAATAATACTTTGGTAACAATTAATTTTTATTCAAGTGATTGAAAATAAGTTTTATGCAGAAATCATTATCTTAACGAATGGCTTAAAAGCATACATATTCAGAGACAAAGAACTGCGACACGTATTTGGGCCGCCATCACGACGCAACTGCGCCATTCCGGTACATTAGGAGCAGAGCATAAAGCAATTTTCTGTCCATCGTCCCTCTTTACCGTGCATCGTCGAGGACGCAGAATTACTCACACGTAACACGCATCGGACACACAGACGAGCGCATAACGGCGGGGTGACTATGAAAGGGTCGAACTCACTCATCCCTCCATTCCGCACCGCCATGTTAAGCGTATAGCGAAGGGGTAATTCTCATTTGGGTGTAATCGCGCTCGCAAAACTCCATCACACTTTCCTAATAGAGCCCATGAGGGAACACGCGAGGCGAATAGCTCTTCGCGCGCAACCGTTATATCGACTTTGACATTATATTTCTATGCTCTGTGTAGAGATGCAAAAAAATACTACTGAAAAGTTAAAATATTAATAATTAACAATAATAGGGCTCGTCATTAAATAAATTGAATAACAAATTGGAAAAGTGTATCATTAGCTAGGAGCCAGCGCGCTAAGCAGTGCGCATCTTGAATTTGACTTATTGTTAATTTAATATTGCTTCTTCATTGAGATGATGAAGTGTATCGATAAATGTTTCAACTTAATATCGGGTCACTCTCAGTGTCACTCAAATCAATTACAAATTATAGATATCCACTTAGATTTTCGTAAAGTTATAAGTTTGTGTGTGCTCCTCTATAATCTCGAGCGTACTCATGTTCATTATTTAGTAAAATAAGTGTCGTCCACATCAGTTTGCCAAACCCAATTTATAACTGATTTGTTATACTTTAAGAATGATATTGAGTCGAAACGTTAGCACATTATGTCAATGAAGAAGAAATATTAAATTAAAACAACAAATCCAAGGTATGACTATTATTGCGTCGACAGTTCTCCTAACAGTTCTTTTTCAATTTGTTATTTAATTTGGAAAGTTAAATAAATAAAAAGCATTCCAAGTACATATATTCAATAACATTATAAGCTACGAACAATTGATACTTGTTCGTACTGCGCAAAAAGAATTTATAATTGTATATGATAATTTAGTTTCGTAAAAAATAGAACTTCTCAAAACAAATTGATAAGCAATCGGTTTAATAGAATTTATATTCAAACCGCGTGCGCTCTCGTGCACTTACAACGGAAATTTACAACCGCGATCTACGATATTCCTAAAACCTTTCTCAGATCAAATTTCGATGAAACTATCCCATAACTATCGGACTGCCGTTTTCACCGGCAATTTCATTTTGAAAAACCGAGCATTGGAACAGCCACACGTGCTGCACCCGCCGTTCATGCGGATTTTACATATTTCTTTCGTAGAAAACTCAGTTTTCGCGATAGCGTAAAAAGGAGGCAGAACGCAGGTGTGGCGAATTCAAGATCGAGATTATCGAAGAACCAAACCGGAAACCGGTATCCTAAGCACGGAGCCTCCTCTATCACTCCATGCGAAAAGGGTTACCGTTGCCGCCGCCATTGCTCGTGCAACGTTGTACGTAGCAAACATCCGCGCGCAGTTTCTGGAACGCTGCTTGCCCTCCGCTGCCAGTTTCTTCCCCTTCCCCTTCTCCGCCGTCTGCCATCACATAACTCCTTCTCCTTACCGTCTATAACCGAATTTAGCATGGGAACACGAAACACGCGTCCACGAAGCGGAGGAGGCTAACGCGTCCCAAGACCTGAAGATAATCCCGGTTAAGGATTGCTCCGGCAATTACACTGCTGGATGAGATAACAGGAAGTCGTTATTCGAATTTCTCCAAGAGACAGATCGGAGTGATCTGAGAGATCCGCGGATTGGAGACTGAAATACATGTTTAGAAAGATATCGTTGAAGATCACGAGTGATGTACTTAAATATTTATATCTCGCCATTGAATTTTAGATAATAGATAGATGGAGGAGTTGAAAATTCTATTTTTGCAATAGCAATCCTATTATAACAATGATAATTATTTTAACTTATAATATTGTAATATGAATATTTCAAAATATTTACAATATTTAAGTAAGTACTCTATTAAAGTACTTAACATTCTGCAATGTGAAATATAAAAACGAATATTGTATACTTAAACGGATATATTTAATACTTTATTAAATATTACCGTGCCAAGTACAGAATAAGTTTTTCTTCTCTTAATTTAATATATTGATGTTTCAAACATATAATATAATATAATATGTCAGCTTTTTAATAGTTTTCCACCGATTTTTCCAAAAAATTATATCATACTAAACAATAATTTATGAAGAGTTATGAATATTATGAATATTAAATTTTATATTATTAATCTTTCGTAACTATAGTTCCTTCTTCTTTATCAACTAGAGAACCATAATAAGATTTGCCAGAGGATTCTGCAAGAAGGAATAATTTTAATGCATGCAGTTTACGCGCGAATAAATAGGCGAGTTCGGCTGGTCGGGGATGGCTTAGTTACCACGATGGCACACCTGTGGAGCAAATTTACGAAATGTTTACGACCGTCTAAAGGGGCGTCCGATCCCGGTCCTTTGCCATCCCCGAATGTTGTCCCTCCAAGCGCACAATGCCGCGCCATTCGCTATTATTACGTCGTTGTTATCACCACCTCGCGGAAGCAACGGAGATCCTTCCTCTTTTCATCTATCGTTCGCTCTTCGCCTCGCTTATTTACCTCTCTTCTCTTTGTACTATACGTTCATATCTGTATTTCATCTCTCTGCAATCTTCCGAGCAATTTAAAGCTTTTCCGCTTGTAATGAATATAACATTGATAACAAAATATTTCTTGCGCAGATTATCAATCTTCCAACGATATGATGTTTTTTATTTATAGGAATCCCTCGGTGAAGTACGATCGACGATAGTCGATGCCGAGCAAATTAATCGCCGTTCGTTACTTAACAAAGTATGCTCGCGCTTACAATTGGATTTTATTTATGGATTTTATTCAGAATGTATATAGGTATATCAATTACAAAAGGCGTGCTCGGAAAGCGCGAGAAGATTGGCCTTCTTCCTTCGACTCTCGGAGCCGACCTGATCTCCCTCTCCTTTCATCCTGAGTTATGAATGTTCCCAATTACATCTTAAAAGCTGTGCTCCATTAATTTTCACAGCTGCTGCCGCTTAATTGGGAGCCCGGGCCGATAATAAACCCTGGAGCTTGCACCCGGGGCCCACTACTGCGTTTATGGCCTGCGAGAGTTCCACGGGATTGCCGTCTTCGCAGACGATCGCATCGATCGACCACTAGTTTACCCTTGTCGCTTGCTGTCGTTTTCCTTTACGACTCTGACCTTGATTCGGGTAGACGTCAGTAGGGTAACCGCGGAACTTGCTGTCGACGTTGCTTTCAGGGAATCGATAATAGACGGTATCCGTACATCCGCGAGCACGAGAGCGAAACATTTGGTCTACGTCGCAGGAGATGTCTCATTTCTAATCGCATACGAGAATCTCGTTATGATCTTACAGCCATCACTCGTAGGCTACCATGATTTTTATGATCACAATATTTCATTCAAAAACCGCGATTACTGCGATTCTCGGAAAACTTAATTGACAAATTTGTCACGACGATTGTTCAATGGCGCATCGAAAAAAATTGTTAACTTTCTTCTAATTAACATTAACTTCCAGTTAACGTCCGTGAACATTGCAGCAGCGCGAATGTCTCAAACGATGTCTACTGCTAAATCGGTAATAAAACTAAATCTACATTTGCAGAGGATTTATAGAGCGTATTCAATTTATCGATAACGACATTGACGATGATTTCCTAATCATAAGTAAAAATTAAGAAAGTATTCGAATGCATAACATTATTGCTTATTAGTTTCGGCTATCGTATATTTAACGTATGTACACTAGACTTTTTTCTTTTATGGCTTTGCTTTACGATGACTAACAAATTTACGATATCAAAATATACTTCCACGCAGTGAGCTGCATGAGCAAAAATGATTACGTTTGCATAAACACGTAATGATTCGATAGTGGCGATGAGCTAACATCCATAATAATATTTCACAACTTTTTGCAGCGTTTCTCCAAGGAGGTCTGACCGATCAAGGAGTCGGGATGGTAAATTCGACATGGTCATCGTGGCATCGACCATCAAACCGGTATTAAAAATAACTGATAGGGTCATGGCAGCGATTTGCATGCGCTCGTTACTTGGGCCGGCTGCATCTCGTATGGAAAAGAAAAAGAAAACGATGATAGCGCTAGCTAACACGCGCGAGCGTCGAGCTTAAACCATCATCGCATACCTGTTAATACCGGCAATATCTTTGTTGCGGTATGCTGAGACCGCAGTGAGAGAGAGAGAGAGAGAGAGAGAGAGAGAGAGAGAGAGAACCCTCCGCGAAAACGAGTTCGAACGTCGTAGTGCAACTTTATGCAAGAACATGGAAGCTTCGCTCGTCTCTTTTCTCTTTCGCTCTTTTTCTTTGTTGAACATGCGTTGGCAGTTCCACCCACCGTCGCTGCGACTTCTCCGCCACGTCGGCTCGCAAAACGTCTCGCGGTAATATTACCCAAAGCAAACGACCAGGTAAGCCGTAGTCGCGCCACCCAAGTGGACCTTGTTAGCGCGGATATCCTCAGAGATACACCACCCAGAAACTGGAGGAGTGTATAGCGTATACTGAAGCGCGTAGAGTAACGAGAGAGGAAGAAGTGCGATTTGGTTAACCGTGGTTAAACGAGAAAGTGGGTGTGCGGAAGAAATAAATAGAATTCTTTTTTGTAGCTTCAGTATCGAAATAAAAGGTAGCATCATCATTTTTCTGACTAAATAGAATGGACTGAGTCGATGAATATTTTCTAATTAGTCATCTTCACGGTCTTCTTAAATGAAAAATTCTTTTTCAAATCATAAATAATTGCAACAGCATTTAATAAAAAAATATTTTTTCTAATACAAGTATATAACGTTAATTAACATAATTATGCGACCAATATATCGAGTATAAAATCTAGCACGAACTGTGTGCTGTTTCAAGCACGGTATTTATCTCAGAAATCACGGAAAGAAATAGCGAGTTTCTAGTCAAAATACGCTTCTTAGTGATTTCGACTTGTCATTCTAGTCACTTCGCTCTGAATGGTAAAGTCTGGAAAGATGAACCTAAGTTGGGAGGTTCACCGAGGTTATGGGAACGAGAAGTAGGCGATAGCACGGGACCCGTTGGTGATGCATAGGTTGTCGAAGGTTGAGTCATGTGTCATTGGATCGGCTCCGAATCGGAGAGTGGCGTATGCCGTTGGGGTAGGTATATTCGATGGCGAAGCTTTCTCCCCTATGAAATAAGAAAAGCAAGAGCTAGTCGGGCAGGACGTAAGATAGAGCGAGAAAACGATAAGGAAGTTAGAAGGAGGAAAAGAAAAGCAATGAAGGAAGGAGGAATCGAAGGGGTGGTGGGGCAATGGTCCGTGAACCACCGCCATGGCGTAATGACGCGGCTCTCCTTTCAAAGATTGCATCGCAGGAAAAGCTCCGTGCGGAACTACCGTCCCTTCTCTCCCGTGTCCTCCTTCTCTTCTTGTTCCGGAACACCCTCTCCCCGAGCGAACGACCTCTTAGTTTCTCCTACAGGAATCGATACGATGGCTCCAGGAATCCGAAGGATTTTACGTTAAAATACTGCAGAAAATAATGGCCCGATATACCTTTCTCCAATGCGTGATAGCGCTTTATTCGTTCTCGTCGCGTTTCATTCCTCCCTCTTTCTTTCTTCTTACATCATCATCCATTTTTTTCTCTTGACATCACACTTCTTTCTTCTCATCTTCTTTGTACGTCTGCCTTGAAATTCTTCGATCGAATCATGCATCGATATAGTGCATCTCTCTAATTGCATCTCCATCTCGATCGATTCTAAGTAGAGAAAAAATTGGAAGAAAAGAAAAACATTCTATGCATTCTACGGAGATAGCAGGATCCAAGGTATTTTCGAAATGGATGCAAAATATTTTCGAAATAAATGGATGGACTATAAGAAAATTTAGAGAAATCAATTTGTAATCGAGTATGTAATCTTGCAGTTATAAAGACGCAATTATAAACAAAAAAAAAGAAGAAAGAGAGTGCATAAGGAGAACAAATATAGACAGATATCGCAAAAATGTTATAAGGCGAAAAGAACAAAAAACGACTGAATAATAAGGTAATGCAGCCAGGAAAACTTTTAAAACGATTATCGATTTGATCCTATCCAGAAATCTCGGAGTCGCAGCTAGTTCATTGTATTTAAAGTTATAAAAACCAATTTAAAAATTCGGCTATCCAGGCTGTTCTGCTTCCTCTCTGTCACATGAGAAATTTGCTCGAATAGAGACGAAAGTATCCAAAGATAATTTCAGAGTCTTAGTTAAAAAAATCAATTATATATGTGTGTACACATATAAAAGAAACGAAAGGAGAGAGAGAGAGAGAGAGAGAGAGAGAGAGAGAGAGAGAGAGAGAGTGAGCGAATGAATGAGACAAATATATAGCATGGAGATCCAGACACTAATAAAGAAAAAACTGTTTTTTTTTTCTTTACTCCGAAAAGTGCTCCCAGATTTATAATGTTTTTGCTCACATTTGTCAAATCTTTTAATTTTAGAGTTATTGATTTTTTCCTTCTTCATTTGATAACGACAGAATAATTTCCATTAGTTGAAATAGCATAACATTTTATTTTACATTCCCTCTTTCCTAGAAAATATATTTAATTAGATATAATTTTTCGTATAAAATATGACTACTATTATAAAATAAAATTGTATATTTTAAAAATCATATGTTTGAATAATGAAATTTCGAATAATTTTCTCTTAACTATTAAAAAAAAGTCAGAACTATTTTTAAGAAGTCATCATACAAATAATAAAGGATGAAAGATATCTCATATTCATTCTCAATCTTTGTGTCTTAGACATACAATAATAAACTCCTATTCTCGACTGAAATTGCCGTTAACCACTTTATGTACACGTGGTGGCTTCTGGTTTAACTGTGAGATGTTTATTTGCGCTATCTATCAAGTCCAAGGTAACAGGACTGTCGTAGAGTATTTCTCGAAGGTAATTACTTAGGAAATCGAAAGTGACGTCTTCGTGAAGTGCGCTTATGCGTTGGTAAAACTAATTTTTACCTCTTACCACACCCGCAACGTTATGAAAAATTACTATACTGTAATTGCTTACTACGTTAAATCTAGTTTAAATGCTACTCGTTAAACAAAATTTATTTTTTTAAATTTACTTATCAAGTTATGAAAGATATTGCCGATTTTGAAGGAAAATTGAAACGCAGAAGATTTAAATTTTTAATTTCATTTATTAAATTTAAATCTTTTGCGACACGAACTTTCTGGACAACCCAATATAAAAGAAAACCGCTCTTTATAATATCTAAAGGAAGTTATATCTAATTTATATAAGTAACATTGACATATGTATTATAAAATATTGAAATATTGTTATTTTTAAATACACACACACACACACA
>NW_017259299.1:262055-281100 GCF_001594045.1 Atta colombica
TAGTAAATTAAAAAATCAAGTAAATTAAGCTGATGCTTAATAAAATAAATATAAAATAAATAAATTATGAAGATATATAATTTACTCCTTAAAAAAAAAAAAGAAATATTATTGTAGCGTTTATTGTAGACTCCTAAATTCGTTACTATTTCAGAATTAATTTTCGCGAGTAGGTGATCGATCACTCGGCTTATTCTAGAGTTTCTCATGTTAGCACAAATATAAAGATCTCCGCATTTCCCGGTACAAAAGAAAATTGAGATCATGAATGAATTCGTGCTATTACTAATTTATGAAAAGTAAGGAGCCGAAATTTATAATCCATCACGGCTATCTTTGCGCTTTAGGCGTTATCGACATCAACCGAATTGAAGGTTTTCCGTGTGTTTATTCACGAAGAGATAAAGTGTCTACAATATATCAAGAATGAAATGTCAGCGTGCCTGTTCTCCTGCGTGCGAGCACTCTTATGCATGCGTTATATAAGTTGCATGTATAAATTACACGCTTTCATTTAGTAGTATAGACTCGATACACAGCTTCTCGATATACGTATCTTATTTCATTACAAGATTGCAAGGGAGAGCAAAGTAATCACATGCGCGCACGCAAGAAATCAATCATGATAACAATGACATCGCGCGACAAATACAAAAACAATGATTCAAAATTATCAATAATATGGTAACTTTGTTTTTTTATTACTGTATTGGAGATCTCCAACCTATAATCATTAACTAATGGAAAAATATTGATTTTTGGAAACTCTGTGAATGCCTTAAAGGGACGATTGAAATACTGTCGTCTTTGCTTTTAATTTACATATCAATGTTAAAAGATGAATTTTGCATTTAAAAGATTTAATCGATTCAGTCAAAATTAAATTTTGTTCTCAAGTAACAAAATATATTAAATATCAAATTTTGATAACAAAAATTAAAATAAAGTGGGAAACAATGCAAAATGCGACTTTGGAGAGAAAAGACACGCGTGTGTAGTCATGGGATATAGTCAGGACAAACTGAAACTTTAATCCACGTATTTTCAAAGTTTTGCATTTCGTTCTGTTTTGCAGGGCAGTTCGTCATCTCGCTAGATCCGCAGTCGGGCATGGAAGACCAGTCGGGACGTTGGTGGAGATCGAGGAAGGAGAAGGACGAGGACATAGAGGATGGTACTACGGGGTTGGGAAGGTTCGATGGGAAGAGCAGGTTGTGGAGAGATGAGGCAGGCAGGCAAGAGAAAGGGGGTGGCAGCGTGTTTGCAGATCCTCTATCGGGTGCTTCAGCCCCCGATTCGCCGTTTCCCCCCGTTCACCAGCAGCTCTCGCGCTCACCACCACCTCCTCTACCCTCTACCTCCACCCCTGAAGCGCGCGGATGGTTTGGGGTAGAGCGGCAGGCGGCGCGAGGCAGATAAGAGAATTGCACTGTCAAGCCGGAATGATATATTTGACCAACATTTCCATATAACCCCGGCAGAGGCGCTCTCGCGTATCACACCGCTCTCTTACTCTCGTATTCTTCGCCTTCTCTCTTCCCTCTTCTATTTCCTCCCTTTTCCTTCGTCGTTTTCTACCCCTTCTTTTCTCTCGGCTCACTGGCGGCGGCCAGCTCGTACTCTTATTTTCTCTCGTTCTTCGATTCCTCTCATTCTCTCTATTTCTCGATTCGTTTTAACCTTCCTTATGCACTTTTTCTCTTTCTCTTCCTCGCGCATGATTCGTCGTGTTTTACCTTCTTTTATTTCTCTAAAGCCCGCTTCTATTTCCCTTTCCCTCGCTCTTCTCTTTTTCGACTTCCCGCTGTAACCGCTGCAAGCGAGAGACGCTGTGAAATTACGTTTGGGGTCAGCGCGCTTATTGACAGTTTTATACGCCGACATTCTTATTGCAAATCCGCTCATTCCACCGTGAAGTAGCTACACCGGTAAAATGGGAAAGAAAAATCTTTTATCGGTGTTATGTCGGACCAACAAAATTCTATTTTCGAAATAAATTTTATCGACAAAACAGAGCAATCTATTAAAAATACAACTCAGAGAATGTATTAATAAATATCAAGTAAAATATTAATTTTTTAGCATAAAATTTGTTTCGACAAAATATCACAAATTATCATTTACTAATGCTCGAAACTCAATACAAAAATATAAGAAATTAAAATAATTAGATTCTATATAACAAATAAGAAAATTGAATTATAGCATTAAACAAAAATTAAATAGCAGAAGCTGATCTTAATAATCAAATAAATAATAAGTTTGTGTCAGATAATGGATACGGCAAAAAATAATGGAGATACAAAAGACTAAAAAAAAAAAAATTGTTTAAAAATAAAAAAAAGTTTTTTTTTAAAAGGTTTCAAGAAGGAGCGCAACGATGTCAACGGGCTACTCGTAAAGGAAACTATCCTCATCTCCTTCATCTCTTTTTACACGGAGATGTATGAGAAGTACACGCTCCGTGCTTTCAGAAACAACAGACCTACACAGCGGCAACGAGTTATCGTGCCGTGGATAAGAGGTAATACAATTTAGATAATTAAACAGATATCAGACAACCGTTATCTGATGCGCTAAATGTAAAATAGCTTCTGTGTTAGATCTCACGTTAACAAAACTTTTAGCTCCTCGAAAATTATGTTTTCATACATATTTACGAAGACGTTAAATTTCGTAAAACGTAGGAAGACATAGGATAATCAATTAACCAAATAGGATAATCAAATTGCAGTGTGTGACAAGTGCCTTAACGAGTGCCTCCATGATCGGCATTCAAAATTAATCGATAGCAAGTTACCGGATATTCGACCAATTGTAATTAATTCATCCGAATTTCTTTATCGAATGAATCAGATCGAATTCAAACAGAAAAAACTAGCTTACTGACTATGAGCTTGGCCGAGTCATTATGACGAGGTCCCGAACGTCTCTCACCAACGATCTATCATTTGTATATACGTATAATTTTTGAACTAATTTTTCGTATCTATTTTACAGATAAAAAATCCTCCTCTAGAATTAAAATATAGACGCTAACGCAGCCCGAATTAAATAATTTTATATGAAAAATAAACAAAAATTAGAATATTATAGTTTTGTTATCGACTTTTGGCGTCAGCTCGTAACTATATTTGCTTTATATAAAAGTTTCATACTTTGTACGTATAAAACAAGCTTAATTCAGGCTAAATATTACGTAAAAGAACAATATTGTGCTTTTAGAAAAGAGCATAGGAGCTTTAATACAAGAAAAGAGTACATGAGATTTTCGTGTTATGTATGCGTACGACATTGATATAGTAGTATGTAGTAATCTATCGATGTTTTATAAACCGTATATACCTATGTGTTGTAAATCATAAATGTGTAATCCGATCTCATTTAATTTCGATCGTCACTCTAGCATCCCCTTAAGTAAGCTAAGAGATTACAGGTATAACGTACAAAAATTAGGTACGTATTATTATGTTTCGTAAATATGTACACGACGAATCAATAATATCTTTAAAAAGGTAGTTATTTAAATTAACAAAATTACCTCAAAATTTCATGTTTTATCGTTGTCTGTTGTCTAAACTGTTACAAACTAAGAAGAACTAAAACAATATCACAGCTAAAAATTATTTTATTTCATTAATTTTCGGATATGATAACGAATTGTTTCTTATTCGTCAATTTTATTATTGTTATACATGCGAAGGAAAAAAAAGAATAGATTGAGTTTCTAGTATCGTATTATGCATACATACATATATGGCGAATAACGTGGATAGTGGCAGCGATTTGTCAAAGCCGGCGTGGCGCCTGTCACTCGCCTCTTTACTGAGCGATCGTTAACGAAAAGAAGAAAAGGGCGGTCCGATCGTTCTCCAAAAGGAAAACAAAGAGGATCTGGATGTACGGCGATATTATCTTCTCTATACCGCGGCGCAAGCTCCCCACAGCACGGACCTGGGCCCCCCAGCGGGCTCTGCGTGTGTTAATTTGAATCGAGAGAGATTACGCAGAGGCACCCCGTAGAGCGCAGCCATTTTGTATCAAAATGTCGATAAAGGAAGTCAGTGGTCTCGGTCTCCGACGACGACGACGACGACGACGACGACGACGACGACGACGACGACGACGACGACGACGACGACGACGACGACGACGACGACGACGACGACGACGACGACGACGACGACGACGACGACGACGACGACGACGACGACGACGACGACGACGACGACGACGACGACGACGACGACGACGACGACGACGACGACGACGACGATGACGACGACGACGGTATATGTCTCTCTGATTACGATCCATCGCCTAATCGTCGGGTTTCGTGCCAGGACGAATGACGTGATCTCCGTGACTCCGTTGATATCGGTAACTTCTTTTCACATTTATGTTCCAGAACATGCAGCGAATGTAAAATTATCTCAATCGTACGAATGCTAACGGATCCTCAATTGTGACTGATATCTATGAGAGATGTACGTTGTATCTCTATACATACTTGGATGATAGTAATACACGGTAACTACATAATCATAATGTATTTATCTATATAATCGTAATGTATTTATCTCGTTCACAATATTAATCATTAAGATAAAACTATATAATATACTGGCCCCTCCTACTTACTAACATACGAAATAAAATATGAAAACATTATTATTATTATTATTATTAGTGTAATTTATTAGATTAATTTAAATGAAAACCACTTACACGGTTTGATAAAACATAAAAAGTTTGATGTCATGCTCTGATCGAGCTGACATCTCTGACATCGAGCTACACATTGTTTGTTAAACGAAGATATTATACCGATTGTTATTGTGTTGTGTGTTAATCTGTTTTTCTCGGGGCAATTCAAGCAAACGTTGCTTCATGCGAGAAAGGATCGACCTCTAGATCTGATACGATAGAAATCCATCCCGAAGAACGTGGTAAAGGTCGACAGGAATTTAGTCCGAAGTTATTGGAGTTCCCATGTAGTACGTAGAGGCTCTACATACGAAGCATTCCACGGTAGAGCTGGTGTTGGCGGATACCTGCGGACGTTGAACCCGAAGAGATTTATTCGAGCAAGCGGATAGGCAGTGCCGAAAAGAAAAGAGTACAAATTCAACAAGAATTTTTCCGATTCCCGCTAGCATTTTTAGTCTCGAAGAACAAAACGTGAAGCCGCATCGAATTCTCTTTGGATCTCGTCTCCCGACGACGATGAGAGATTTCACGGGACAGCTACAGGAAAGAACATTCGCAAGAGATATGCGCGTTATATCATTGTCGACATCGTGTAATTCTACTCGACCGTACGCGATGCGCTCTCTTCTCTTTCCACGTGGCGACTCTCTACACTTCATAAATATCTCTGAATCATCGTCGTTGTCTCGTACTTCTCGAGGTACATGGCTAAAACGTATCCGTAACGTCGCATTTGTATCTCCGATGTCAGTGTTTAATGAGACCGCGATTTTCCCAATCGTAAAATTCAGGGGAATTATTGTTCACAGTTGCTAGTAGTCGACCAAATCGACTAGAAACATTAATATTCCATAACGGCGGTTGTTTCAAGAGTTGAGTTACACTCAATAATAATAATAATAATAATAATAATAATAATACTATGTGTGACGTTTTACGAATACTTTAGTCGATAAAGTAAAACAATATAAAAGAGTCATGAGAGACAAATAAGCATATTTTTAATATGATCATTTGAAATATAGACATAAATCAACGATCATATAAGCATCAGCTTTAAACGAATTCACGTTATTCTCATCGATTTAAATTTAATCGATCAGATATTCTCCCTGTAGGCCATATATCTCCATTTCGTTCTCCATTTCGCCACGTGAAAGATCGATCTCCCGAACCAGCCGTAAGTTCCAACACACAGAATGTCGATGAGCGTAACGGCGCGTAGAACGCGCGATTTCCCGATTTCGTATTTCCTGACGATACGCGCGCAAGCAGAGTACGTATTGCGGATACGCATCATGTGCACGCACGCAACAGCACGGGCAATCAAATGCTCGTCGGACCGTCTCGCGCTATTTGTCTCTGCGGAAGACGAGAGCGAACGCCGCGCCGAAGCGACGCGAAGCGATGCGGAGTTGTTGCCATGGTCGGTCCGGCGCGGCGAACGCGAGCGACACACCAATTGTTTGGTACACGCCCGATTAAACGATCATTGTACGATTCCGCGATGTGAGTGCGTCGGTTGCGTCGACGAACGACAGTAACCAACGCGGAATATTGCGTTTCCACGCGCGAGAATCATGCGGCAGTGGTTCACTGCGGCGCGGCGACCGAGCGATGCTATCTACGCCGATCGCGTTTTCCGGTGTTTGCCAGCGAAATTCGTAATTTTCACCAGATACTTTGAATAACTATCGTTCGCATGTTTAAGATGAATGATATTTCGAGTGGCATACGTTTAAACTTCTACTGCGCGTATATTTTCTGACGAATTAATATTAAAAGTTTTTAAAATATTAAACAATTACAAATAATAATTAATTATGAAAATAAGCGGAAGCAAAGATATATATTACGCAAAAATTATTACGAAGAAAATATTGTAGCTAAAGCCACATCTTACGTAAAACCCTATGAATGACTTAATTTAATTGGCAAACAAATCCGAATTTGATACGGCAAATTACAACACGAGCGACAGCGATGAATGCTAAAAAAAATGCGATTGTTACGTTTCAAGTGCGGAAGGGATGATCGCGGTGACTCGAAGGGTGACTCGGTTGAGTATCGTGTTTCTATATAATACTTTGAAGAAAGAACAAGGCATAATCGGTGCTGTAGTCTCCCCACCGTGACGGCAAAAGAGGGACGTCACTTCCGACGGAAAACCATGTCCCGTCTTCCTCCGCGCCTACCTTTGTATTATTCGGCACGAGTGTGTTTATTCTCACCCCCGTGAAAACAACATAACGACGTGTTGTATGCATAACCCCATGTCTCTTCAGGGGGTTTCTCTTGTATCTAGCCCTATTCGAACAACGACAAGTAAACCGTGACATCAGCGCCAGTCCATTAAAGAAGGAACGTAACAGAAATGAAGAAAGCACAACGATCGATCGTGTTATTTGCACTCCGGAAGAACTTCCGGTCAGCTTGTTCGTGATCGCCGCGAGTTCCGAACCGACAGGAAGCGTTCGAATCGACCGACTAGGATGAAGATAATTCCTGACTGACCAGAAATTCACTTCCGGTTGGCTTACGTTGGATAAGCATACGAATCGACCGACTAGGAAAATGCAATGTCGATACTTGAGCGAAACGGCGTACACAAAACGAGTTGACAAGTTGAAAGTCTTACTTACGCATGCCAGCACTTGTTCATTAATGTTAGCAAAAGTGAAGTACTCACCTGAAACAAAAAAAAATTAGAGATTATTATAGATGGATGATATACAGATAAAGATTAGGAAAAATATGTAAAAAATTATAAGTTGTAAATACTGTATTCGTATATTTTTAATATTTAGTTTGTGATTTATTTACCATTGAATGACAATTGATTGTAAGTAAAGAGAAAGATTTCTGTATAAGTACAATATTAATAATTTAAAATAGTAAATGTAATATATCAGCAAGTTTTCGTTTTTATTATCACAGTAATGCATAATATAATGGTCAGAGTCACAACAATGCGATCGTGCGAAAAGGTCAAGGATGCACCTCTCGATTCTTTCGTATCTCTATGTCGGTCTCACGTGACGAAAATTCTACACGCGAAGCACTTTCGATGGAACCCCGAGATGTTTTAAAACTAAACAGAACAAAACCAGAGGAAAAAAGGAAGATACTTTTAAAATTGTACTTCAGGAAATTTGCAAAATGTTAGTCAGGCCGTCTTCCTTTTATATTAAATTTCGTGCGGTAGATATTATTCTATCGGATCTTCGACTCGTTTCATTTAGATTATAATACATGTATTTGTATATTAATTCTGGAAAGTGTAGTTCTCAATAGTCATAAGACATTAAAACATCTGCCATGAATTCTTTCATTAGCTACTCTGATAATTTAACAGCTATCATTTCTTCAGCTGCGACCAAAGGGAAGAATTTTCCATAATCTTCCGCTGACGAATACAAACGAAGTTCGAATTCAGCACAATTTTCTCTTGCCTCTCGAGTTTTCGCTGATTTCGTGCCCACGAAAAAGAGAATTCCGCTCGTTCTCTGAATAATTGCAAGCAGCAGTAGACGGAAGGTATGAGAGAAGGTGAAATCGCGGGCGAAACTTCGCGTCTATTATTACCACGATCGCAAGAATGCCGTAGCTGCCGTACAGAGGTAGAGGAGGAACGACGAGTCCGCTATGAACCAGAGACGAGGAAAGAAGAGAGAATGCGAGGAACGAAAGGGCGTAGAAAACGAGAAGGATAGACGAGGCGAGATGAGAGGAAGAGGGAGAGGGAGAGAGAACAGCCCCCTACTTACGTAATTTTAAATTAAACTGTGACGTTTTCAAATTAACGTTTTTGCCCGCTCGCCCTCACGCTCTCTTCATTTTCTATCTTTCTCCTCGTCCTTTCTTTCTCGCTCTGCCTCCGGCGTTCCAGCTTGAGGCTCGCGCTAAATTCAAGGTAGAAACTTGTGATATTACGGTAAGGTTTTTCCGCTCCTCTCTCACCCCTCTCTTCTCTCTCTCTCTCTCTCTCTCTGTATCTATCTATCTATCTATCTATCTATCTCCTAGACTACCCAACTCTCTTCTTTCTTCTCATCTCTCTCTCGTCCCGAGCACGAAAGCGAGCGTAATTTAGGTACCAGGAAATTGGTTTTCTCGACAATGAAATAGAAGAATGCGATGCGACAAAGACTTGAAGAGGCTCAAAAAAAGGAGAAAGAGATATACCTTCGCACATACAAACATACGGCGTGACTCACTCACCATCCACGCACTTACTCGTCGCGGCAGTTGCTGTAATTGCAATAACTGCACACAGCTCTTTATTATTAAGGCACGGGACTGCGGTTGAATGGAGAATTTACGTTAACGTCGCCGAACGGATTTTCATTCATGGCGGAGGTTTCGCCGACGTTGCTGAGAAACGGAAAGGATCCCATTGTTCCGTTGTGTCTCGCGGAAAAAGACAGAGTCGGCTAACGCTGGGCCCACAGATTCAATGCAATGGTCGGAAAGTACGCGGGCAAGCTCTGAATCCACTTCTGTATCCTAATTTGGAGAACAAAAGAGCAGTCCGTGTGCCTGCGCGCAAGTATGAATGACGTTTTTGCTGTGCGCGAAGCTAGAAATGGAGAAGTTTCTGACGGAGATTCGTGAAGACTCGTCTTCGTATTCGTTCATCGTTCATCGTGAACAAATCAAATAATCCTATTAAAAAAGAACATTGTTTTTTTTTTAATTTTTTTCATTCAATGTTATGTATTTATTCGCGGTAAAAAACCGCGAGTCTATTCCATAAAACTTTAATAATACTTTGAGCAACACGAGAATAAAAAGAAATTTCGAGGATCTATCGTGTCGACTGACTGGCCACGGAAGCGACGTCCGCCGCAAAAGTTCCGACATGGAAGCCGAGAAGATTATCTATCAAATTAGACACGGTGCTTACGTATATGTTCAATAAGATCGCGGAAATGCCAGTGGTGGACGCGCACCGTTGGATTCGTGCTTTTCTCGCTTGCTCAAGAGACCGACAAATCGTTCGACGATAATTATCCGTCGCACACAATCGAAGTATCCTGTAGTCGTCTGGCATAGTTGGTTCGCATCCTGTTAGTTCGTCTGGTCGGTATCGTCGGTGCGTGCATGGCTCGGTACGAACCCGCGGAACGCTCGTAATTGTTCGGTCGCCAGGGCCACTGAATAAAATACGAGCTACCGGTCGCGCTGTCTGTCAGTCCGCCCGGGGCTGCTGTCTGTCCGTCACGCTGACGTGGGAAGACGCCGCCTGGTTCCACCCCAGAAGCTCCGTCACTACCGAAAGCTAGTTACGATTGTTGTTGAGAAACTCGGAGTCATGCAAACCCGCCACTGCTATCCGCCTCCACCCTCGTCGCGCGCGCGCTTCTAGCCGTTCACTGTTCATAGCGAGCAATTTCATAGTCATGCAATCATAATCAACTCGAGATAATAGTTTTCTCGACTGGTTATATACCGAGTTTCTCGGCAAATAGCGAACGAATCGTATTACAATGCCTTTCGCGCTTAAAACCGACTCAATTCCTTTTACGGAATTTCCGGTTTTCCAACGTTACAAAATTTTTAAGTGCGCTCCTCAAAAAGTGTCACTCCTCCGTAATAATCTAAAAGCAGTTTGTCGGTGTAATCTATGAATCTAACTACTGTAAGTAACATAGAAGACTAACTTTCATTTCATTGGTATCGCGGTATTAAATCAGACCGATACGTAATTTACATGTCACAATATACGAGTATACCGTATCACGCGAAAGGTCGATCCTCAAGAGAAATTCCAGATCGAAATCGACTGAATAATTAGACAATCCGGTTGGTTGCAGCATGGGGACGATTAGTCACATGCACGACGGGTGACGCGCAACATTTGTGCGGTCGAAATCTTTCTACAAGCTAACGACAAGCTAACAAGCATGCATCGAAGAAGGGAAATGGAAAGGATTCACAGAGTTACAGTGAATTTCGAAAAACGTTCGACCGTGAAGTCATTGCGATATCTCAGGATCGCTCGTCCATCTTGCGGCAATCGCGTAATTTCCGGCATCCTCTTCCAATTATCCCATCTGTCTACCCTCGCCCACACGATTTTTTTTTTTACTTCCCACTTATTACCGACTCCATTTCCACTTTTTTACCGTTCATCGAAACTAGCCTCGAGGACTTCACGTGCAAGAAATCTGCGTAATTACGAAGGACTCCGTGCTACGAAACAACACGACCGCAAAATAACGAATGAATATTGCTAAAAGAGGAAAGAAACCGAAAGGTGCAGGCATATTTCCGAGGACGAGCGATAAAGTCAAAATATGTCAATAGCTCGACTGTGGTAAACCGCATAAACTATTACGTCGCGAGAGTCGAGGGTTGCTTTGAGTCATGCAAAATGACGTGTCGACAAGCCTAATTGTGTACGCGGTATTGCATCGCTGACCGCATCGTTCACATAGAATTAATAAGAGGATAATTTACTTTTCTTCAGACGGATATACCAACGTGTGCCAACGTGATGCGTTGAATACGTTGGTAGCTCGTTGACGAGCTCGAAAATCGTGAAACCTCAAATCGTATCGCTCTAATGCACCGCACAAATTAAGGGCATCAACGAAGCGAAACTTAAACGAATACAATGGTTGCAGCATATATGCCTGCTTTGTTATTAATTTGGTAAAACCTCACATTCTATTTTTTTAACAAATGATAAATGAATGCAATATATTTAAATTCGAAGCGATAAAGGACAAAATCCATTTGGTGTATCGTTATGCAAATGCGATTCTTGAAAATTAGAAGAAAGGAGTCGTCGTCGTTGACAATGCCGTTCAGCGGTACGCATCAACGAGAAGAGAAGAGAATCTGATAGGTATAGCGATGGAGTGGTAGGAGTAGACAGAAGTGATGGAGAGACTAGAGTGCATTAGCCTAATCTAATGACGCAAAGAACTAATAAGAGAAGCTGCTGAAATCCGTTTCCCATTCACAAATTTCTCCCTCTCTCGCTCTATTCCCTTTTCCATCAAGTTCCTTCCACTCCTCGTTCTCCACCATCCGCACCTCCACCCTCGGCACTGCTATAACCTATCTGATGCCTGTAGGGCTAATGCATCGCACAATAGATCAATTACATACATTAGTGGCTTCGAGAATGGCTGAGCGTGTCTGTAAGCCTGCCTCCTCCAGTTCTCTCTCTCTCTCTCTCTCTCTCTCTCTCTCTCTCTCTCTCTCTCTCTCTTTCTTTCTCTCGTTATCTCCGTATCTCTCTCGACTTGAGATATCGATTTCTATGGATAATATCACAAATATAAACTAAATTTTAATTGCCTATCCTTTCAAATCTTGTATATAATAAAATAAATATATTCATATCAAATTTGAATAATACGGTCAAACTACTCTAGTTACAAATTTGATGTCTAATAAAATTCAGACACCTTTCTACATATGTTAAACTAACTGTTATGCAATTGACAAATTTACAACAATTTAAAAAACAACTTGTTATTAGAGAAACGCTCGACATATAATAATCTTAATTGATATAATTTTAATCTACAAAGAATGTTTTGAAATTAACTCAACAAATGCTCGTCAATCGTGGAAATTTTTAAGATGCATCTCCAGCGAGAGAGGTAAAAGCAGTTTCACGTTGGTGACGGTGAGTCTGCGAGAGAGTGAACAATTTATGCACCGAAGAAAATTTCGCTGCTGAAGTATGGCGGATAAGGTACCGTACCATGTAGGTACACCATGAGCGCCGCCAAGACCGCCACCGACGACAACAACGACGACAACAATAACAACAACAAGAACGACGACGACGAGAACGATGAAGATAGGAAAGGCAATGGGGAAGACGACAACGAAGACGGACGGAGGAGAGGAAGGAGGACAACGAAAACGACAACGTAAGACGTCTCAAGTAAGGCGACCAGGCGAGAGAGCAGCTACGGGCATACCGGCGAATCGTAAGTTAAGGTGGGGTGGTAAAAGAGGAAGGTTAGCCGACGCAAACATAAAGTTCCAGACTTACGACGCGAGATCCCCGATAGCTCCTCCGCGGTGGGCATAAAAGCATTAAAAAGCAGCCGAGGCAAAAACGCAAGTGCATACGTACTTGCTTGCTCGCTCGCACGCATACGTACATCATTTGACATGGTCTTGGTGTGACTATGTAGATATATATATATATATATATATATATATATACCATGCCATGCTCTCTCTCTCGCGGGGTCTTATTCCTCTTCTTCCATTCCTCTCCTCCTGCTCCATCTTCTTCGCTTGCATGCGTTCTTTGCGGTAGACCCCTGCGGCGACCAACCTGTCTTTCCAACACCGTCCCCCTGGCTATCTCACTGTGGATATCCCCTATAATACTCGAGGCGCGTCTAAATTCTTTCATATGCGTTTCAGTGAGAAGCTAGCGATGAAGGGAAAGAGGGTGGCAGGTATGCGACAATCAAGCGTAATATCCGAGAAAACGCCTTATTTCGGTATTATCTCCATTCAGATTGGCGTGCGAAACGATAAATTTTTCTAGTTGTTACATATTTTTTTTTCCATTTCTTCTTCATAAAAATCTAATTGTTTGTCTATTAAAAATTTTTAATTGTTTCGGACAATCACGTAATTATTTCTTCGCTCATTGTGATTTTATTCGCGCAAAATTGAGAGACGTATTATAAAACTGATATTGATTGTTCTAATAAAGCGTTTGTAAAAAAGCAACTAGGGAGAAAGAAAAAATGTCCGACACACCGACATTCAAAGAGATCCGGAACGAACAGTGTCGTAAAGAGCCCAGCGCTGTAGTTTTTGAAATATAGGCTCCCCCGGCGATAATGATGAACCGTGTTTACACTGAGGGTATCTTCGGCGAAGTACGGGGGCAAGAGAAAGGCGCCTCGTCAAGCTTTACGGGGGCGAGAGTCCGAGAGATCGCCTCCACAGAGAGGTGGAGAGGTTGCAGCAGAGCGGAAAGAGCAGGCAACTCCTTTTTCATGTAAATACGATGTAGCCGCGTGTAAAGACGGCTGACCGCTTGTGTATGCGGTACAATGTCGGCTGCTGAGTCTTTCGCAGGTCAAAGCGACGCGACTGAGAGGAAGAGAGAAAGAATCTACATTGGTAGAAGAGATGAGGAAAGAGAAGTGGAAGACAGTCGACCGTAAAATATATCAACCGCTGTGTGACTTCGTGGTGCAGCCACAAATCACACGAACCCCCGCTGCTACCCGCCACGCGATGTGGGTGTACCCTGATGTCTATTCTGCACACGCGGCGATGCCGCTATGCACCTTTCCCGGGTGCATCCGCGAATAATGATCGAAGAGCCAATCGTGCGAAAAGATTTTCATGAAATTTTGATAAATTCCTTCAAGTCTTTAAATGAAAATCAATTACATGTGAATTATAATATGTGCTTGATATAGTTACATGTGTTAAAAGTTTACATTGTATCAACACCACGAATCATAAAATTTTAATCATTATTTTTGACCAGCTGTCAATATAATTTCATGGGAATACGAAATATTAAAAAAGATAATGTCATAAAAAACATAATAATAACGTAAGAAAAAAGATTTTGTTTCTATACGATGGATAAAGTAAGATGGATAAAGTTTCAAAATTCTTATCCTTATAGGTGGACAAATGATAAATCGAATTTGTGGAGATTCCGAAGATTGCGCCTTCGGTCGGCAAACTAATCCCGCAAACCCATGTATCATCCGAAGTTCGTTAGAAACTTTAAATATGCTACCTGGAGAATCCAACGGTGAAAATCTCTCACCGCTGTGGCGGGTGAGAGGCGGAGCAAAGCGGAGATAGTCTCGCACATCCAAGAAGCAAGCATAACGCGCGCTCCGGTGCGATCAAGTAAGAATCTTCTCCAGTGAATACTATTAATGAGGGCCGCCGCGCCGTCCAGGAACGAAGAAGCGTGGAAGGCAGAGAAAAGATGGTGATACGACGGCAGAATGCTGAGAAGGGGACGAGGATACCTTTTGAGAGAAGCTGCCTTTTGTTGGTCTTCGATGTGAGCGAGGAAATAATGCTCCGTGGAATGTGACCCGTGCATCTCTCGCGCGTATCAGAATCTATGCATGTGTAGATCGACACTTGCTCGATCCTGATTCACGACATCGTTCGTAGAGCGCAAACCACTCAACAATTATATCGTCACTATGAAAGTGTGTTTCTTTATAGATGGGAAAAAATGATCATTACCGTTGTCTCGTCGGCAATATTTCACACTCATGTGCAAACGGACCACATTGAAACATAGATATTAAAAAGCCAATTAGATATCCTATGATTAGGTATCCTATAATCATACATCAATGATCCTATGATTTAAGAATAGGTTTAATAATTGTCATAATAGAAATTGTTGAGATTTTTACAAAAATGTAAAAGATGTATACGATAAAGTGATGTATAATTATAAAATCTGATAAAGCATAACGCGGCTATAATTTACACTTTTCTGTTCACATTAGATAGATTTTAGTTTTGCCATGATCTTATCGATGTGATTATCATCATTAACTGAGATAAAAATATGTTCCCGCGTGTGTTTCTTTATATAGATGGGAAAAAATTGGAATCTCGGAACCGCCATTTTTGATCGCAGAACGAGAAACAAATTTTGTTCATCCCCCCGCGGCGGATATTCATCTTCCTTGTCATCGGCTTTACAATTTTACAAGAGAGAGAGGGATCAGCCGTGAAATAATAACAATGATAAAAAAAAGCAGGGGCAAATGGCGCGAGACGAGGTAAGACGGAGCACGAGATGAAAGCACGAAGTCATTTATAACTCGAGTGGAGTGGCACGTGATTAGAAGTACCAAATGACCGTGCCAACAACGGCGGCAGAAACAGCATCAGCAGCAGCGTCAGCGACGAGGTACCGACCGAAGTATCCTCTTTACTCCATTGCGCGCACCGAGGACGAGAAATGTTTTAACCGGTAGCGAGTGGGATCATTATAACGATTCGTATCTACCAAGAGAGAGAGAGAGAGAGAGAGAGAGAGAGAGAGAGAGAGTGTGTGTGTGTGTGTGTGTGTGTGTGTGTGTGTGTGTGTGTGTGTGTGTGTGTGTGTGTACACTCTTTCCTGCTCCGTCGAGTCCCGCTTATTATTAATAATCGAATAACGAGATGCCGCGATGGTTGTAGCTCGCGAGCGCCAATGGCATGCGTGCCCATGGCGTATTCTTTATTAACGATGTACTACCATTCCCAGGATCGTTCGCGTACCAAAAAATCCATTCGATGCCGAGACAGAGTTCATCCAAGTGGCTACAGCCAGACGGGGAGAACTCGAAAGAACCAAGCCGCAGGTAGATTCGAGATCAAACGCGAGAGAAAGAGGGCGAGAGAGTCAGAAGAAGATCTTTGATATTCGTGGGACGAACGTTCGTTATCGGACAACGTATAACTCGGCGAGCAACTCTGCGAAAGGTAGACGAAAGGAACAGTGCGAACGTTTATTGCTCGTTAGGTAGAAGAGATGTGAATGCGGTAACTGATGAACATGGTTAAGATATTCTTCGCTATCTTTTCTGCCATCATTCGGTCAATTTATATATAAATATTGCAAAACGTGACGTGCGAAAAATCAATAATTGGAATAATAATAATATTTTAACGAGGAAGGCTAGTTCCAGTCAAGGAAGCATCCTTTTGTCATGCGGCACGAGTTATCAGAAATGACAGCGACAACTTCCGCTCGCGATTATCCGAATTTCATCAGTTTTCATTTTGTGATATGTGCTCAGCGCATATATCCGTTGACGAGATAAATGTAACTGATAACTACATGCATCCGATATCCGACTTGTATAAAATTGTCGCGGTCGAAAATTCTCAATCGGCCGACCATCGGCTTGTTTAAACGATGATTTCTTATAAATTACAGTACTTTTTAGATGATGGCTATTTTTACTTTTACGTTTTGCTTTCACATAACAAATGTGGATATAATTGCACGCGAGTCTAATACCTACGTAGTTATTAATTGAGGCTGCCGTGTTGTTCTAATCTTGCCTACACTTTTTCTTATCTTGCTCGCACACTTGAGCTACCATCTTAATATCTTATACCTCTTTCTCTGCAGATCCTGAATAAGTCTTTCTTTAAGATATCGCTGTGATGTGTTATGGAAGCAATGCTTTAGGAGCGATACTGTCGGTTAGCTCCTACCGACCCCCCGCCGCACGACACACACAACTTGATTCACCACGGGACGACTGGCGAGTGGGTGCTTCCTTTTTGCTCCCTACGATCTCTCGCAGGCGTTTCAATGTCAGATGAAAATGCGTCGAGTCGTGTGTAAGAAGCCGAAAGCGGCGCCTATCAAAAAAACGAATCGATTCTCGAATGAGTTGAACGAGCTGCGATCAATGTATCAGTATCTTTTCGTGTGTCATTGGATTTAAAACCGTTAGAAACAATTGCAAGATTTTTCAGGATTTTTCAAAATTATATAGATACATTTCTTCAACTCTCTCTTTCTTGATTTTTTTTTTGTTATAATTGTGTGAAAAATTTTAACATTTTTATCTTTAGCGATCATTAAAAAATTCGTGAGATCAAAAGATGATCGGAAATGAGATGTTTTACATTATAATTCCTCTTATACGTATTAATAAACAAAAACTTTTGTATAAATAATTATTTTAAATTTGACGATTCACTAATGTTTCGTAAATTATAGTAATTCAATTAGCGATTGCATTATACTTTCATTCGTGGTCACTGGGTCACACATCAGTTTCACAATGGATGCAGTGCGGCTCTTCAGCTCTATGTGACGCGACAGAAACGATGTACCCGCGTCATCAGACCATGACATGACAAAATTCTCTGTTCAAGCCGACAGATCGCATACAAAAGCACAGCTAAGCTCCCGCATTAAGCTGATCACAAAGGAAGAGATAGCAGATCATCGCAACATTGTCTAAATCCAAACAAAGTATTAAAATGTGTAACATTGCTATTGTAATTTATTTATAAAAATCAAGATTATAACATTTAACGAAAAAGAAGTTCAAACAATAGATATATACTTATAAATAATAATCTGAGTCCGAATGATAATCAGGAATCAAATCACAAACATTTCGTTAGTCTATTAATTTACAACATTTCATGCGAAATAATATGCTGTAATAATCACGGAGATTTGTTCTATATTTATATATATATATATATATATACATACACATACATATATATATAATTGCGTGGTATACATGCAAGCGTGGAAGATTCGTTAAAACGGACGACATTTTGCGGCGAAACCGCAAAGCGAGTATTCGGGAAAGAGGCATAAATGTATCCTCGTTGCTGGAATAAACCGCACGCACTTTGCACGCAAAAAACTTTGCGACGTACATGCGCTCTTCGTGATGGCTTCGTGATGGAAGGAGCGAAGTGCATACGAGAAAAGGAGAGCTAACCGCAAGCAGCACTGGCAACCGCACTCGTGCCTAATGATAGCGTTTTACGGTCTTACGAAACACGATTGCGGTAAGTCTTAATATTTCTCAAAATCGACTTTTCTCGTCAATATAATTTCACGTGTGGATTATGTAATTCTAAAATAGTAAATTAAATTTCACAGAGGGCACTATAAACCACACATATAGAATTTTGATAATAATACCAGATAGAATAGCTAAACAAATTCTAATAAAAGTATACTGCTGTGACAAAATCTATACCCGTTACTTCTATCTGTGATAGAAAAGGGTGAAGATAATAATTTTTTAATTAACGTGAAACTAATTAAAAGTTAAAGTCTATCGTTGTATTCGGAGAAAGTTCCGAGTTTCGGAGTTCGACAGCGAAGTTTCGAAAGGGCTCCAAAGCGGAAGTTCGATTTCGATAGCGGAGTTGCTATCTCCGCCTCCTGATTCTCAATGGTACTCATATCGATAACCCCTCGTTGGATAATTGAGCTTAACGAAGTGCTTGGTACCGTGGAAGCGAATTCGTCGTCGAAACGATTCGCGCAAGTGCGCTTATTCACTACGCGGGAGTTACGACGATCCAAATCCAATCTTCCAATCAGAGTCAATTACAGACTGACAATGGTCGTGCAGACTTGCTGCTTAAACGTCAGCTATGCGAGACGACGGTGTCATTTCATATACAAACGGGATTATGCAATCTAATTCACGACCTAACAAAAGGCTGTCGAAGAAAGCCGCGAAAATAGAAGGGTAGAATAATTCTCTCTTTCACATTCAAACTCTTTAGCATGAACTAAACTCTTTCTCTCTCTCTCTCTCTCTCTCTCTCTCTCTCTCTCTCTCTCTCTCTCTCTCTCTCT
>NW_017259299.1:281200-303891 GCF_001594045.1 Atta colombica
AATTATTTAAAAAATTTCCTTCATACAAAATAGTATAAATATATAAGATCATTAACAAGTTTAATGTAAACTAATTTAATCTAATGTAACACATGATAAAATATCAAATAAGAATTCGGCAAATATTCGGTTACTAATGTGCATTTCATAGATTATTCACTATCTTTTATCATACATTAAAGCGAAGTTTCATAGAAAGACGCGCGCGAGTAAAATAAGATTGAGAATATGATGAAATGAGTGAATGAATTCAATTTTTGTATTTGTATTTTTTTATAGTATAAACTTTTATGGAAATAAAAACAAAATACTGAATCTAATTAAGACTTTTATTAATTAATATTAAAAATACAACTATTATCAATAAAATTCCCTCTATTCTTTATTTTCAACAAATAATAATTTCTACTTCTTTTAGCCCGTGCGACACGCGTGGATTCAGTAGATATATTTGCGTTAGCATATTATTCACAATGCCTCTCGACGGAGTGACCTATCGTCCAGATACGCGCTCTATCATTCCGTTCCTTCTTTCATCATCTTTCATTATGCCACGGCTTACTCGGAAAAATTCGCAGTAAGAATACCAAGTCCGATTGAAACAACATCCGCGGAATCATGTTGGGATATTCAAGAATCTTCAACTCGCTGTGTTGATAAACCATGACTACTCTCTGACCTAGTACGATATCCACCCTCCCCCTATATATAGTGCGTATATATATATATATATAGATAATTGCGGCATTGTCTTATACCGACGGTCATATTATACATGCGAAGGAAAGTATAGACATTTGTCACCAATCGGCTCGTATCCTGCTACTCGCGAGCGCTTACGAAGGCTTTATCCAGGCAGTGATCTACCACTAGTAAACTAATGATTAGATTAATCACCCGTCTACTATAGACTTCTTCCAACCAATCTCCGTTTTCCTATATACAGTTTTGATTACAGCACAGCTGAGTGCATCGTAGTCTAACAATAAATGGAAATAATTAAATTAAATCGCGTTTATAACATAATTTCAAAAAAGTATGTGAGCTTGATAGTTGTATTCAAATATTTTGACAAATTCATATTTATTTCTACATTTTAAGAATAATATTGAGGAAAAACGATATCGCTTTGATATTTACATTTGATATATATGTAATTATATTTTTATCTGTATAGTATTTATTACGGTATTTTAATCGAAATTGTTGATATCGATATTTTTTATTAAGCGTGTTATAATAATCACAAGATTGAAATTAATATTCATGTTAAAATACATATTCTATTTCTCCTATAATTAAAAATTTGTTTTATAATTTGCAAATTATAAAACACGGATACATCCAAGAGTGATATCAGAATATACAGTCGAAAGAGTTTCACTGCTCGTGGTACTGGTTATATTTCACTTTAGAAATAAGGAGTCACGTTGCCGCGTGGTGAGGGTAAATATTGCAGCATGCACTCAGGCGCAGAGACAGGATGCATACCGGTGCGCGTTGCACCCTGGAAGCCAGTAACTACTCTTGCCTGGCTGGCATGAAGACGAAGGTAAGAGGGCACGGTCTATGTATTAGCGTCTGCATATATTATTTCGCTGCATAGCGCGAGAGTCTGGCATGTATGTTGCGCATATCCGAAACTCGCGGCTTTCACACGAATAGTGCTTCGCTCTCATGATGTCGAAATGCGTGGCACGTGCAGGTGAGATTTGCAAGTGAGATTCTATGGCTTCAAGAAATCCATCGTTTATACATATTAAAACGTATGCATTAGCGACGATGCCTACGGCTACTACAAATCCTAAGATTATCAAAAATATTAAGAAAAATCTGTTAATATATGTAAATACCTCTACTATTTTGTTTCTTACTCCTTATTAATCTCTCATCTCCACTTGCAATTAGTATTGCTTTACTGTAAAGTTATATAATCATAATTCATATTCCGATTATAACAATTTATAATTTATCATTGTTGTTGTCTATTACATTATCTCACTCAATTCTATTAAAAGCTGATAACTGCAAAAAGATCATTGATAAATATCGATGCCGATCTAATTAGTTTATTAATGCTTGGATGATATATCATTGGTTGTATACAATAATATAATAAGATAGAACGACATATTTACATGATCGCAAGTATAATATTGCGAAAAAATACATATAAGACTGATGTTTTCAGCGGTATCCGCGAGGAAAACCGCGACAAGCTTCAACGCGAAGCCGCCTTTTATTCTGGCGGTGCGTGTGAAAATACCAGTCCGCGGAGCCCGCGCAAACCCAGAAAATACAGTAATACACGAGTACCTCGACGACAGCCACTCGGCTCGGTTGTCACGTGTCCCGTTATTTATGGATGTAACATAGCGGCAACCCTCTTATTCGTAGTTTTTACTCATATTTTGCGAAACCCTGCCGAGAGAGATCGAAGCGCGCCCGCCCGAAACACCGCGGGATGAGAAGCCGTGGTGATATCCGTGGACTGAAACACAGGCGAGACGAGAAAAAGAGAAAAACGGAGAAATAGGGACGAGGGGCGAGGAGCGACGGGCGACGGGCGATGGCGACGGGAGTGAGAGTAGATCCGAAGTTCGGGCGTTATTTATGATGCTTTCTCCCAAAGCGGCCGCGCTAAGCGACCGCGGCTTTTGCCAGAGTACGATCGCCCTTCCGGTACCTTATGTCGCGCTTATTTCTTCCGAGGGAATCGTTCCCTCGTCGAATGCTACGTTACATATTGCATCTTCCCGTGATATTGAACACGGAAACGACGGAAACGACGGAAACGACATTGCAATTTTAAAACTCGGAACATGTATTGGTAAAATATTCGATCAAAAATGAAGTATCCCTCCCTTTAACTATAATTATTTTAATTTAGTTATCCTCATATGATACACATTTGATTTTCTATTTTATTATGAAACTATCGAAACTACTAACTATCTTGTAAATAGTAAGTAAAGTAATAAACACAAAATAATAAAAATAGAATTAAACATAAGAATTTCATAAATATCAATAGCATCGTGCATAGTTGTTGTTATGATTTTACTCTCAATTTGCTCTGATGTGAGACAAGTCGTATCTCGAATTTATATTATTATAACTACTTTCTGAGATCTATTTAGTGCTGACGGAATCTCTCATCTCCCACCTACCAGTAATCTACATATTATGCGTTGCTTGTATAATATCGCGTATACATGGAAGGGTTGGTGGTCAGTTAGTTGGCCCGTTTAATCCCTTATCCCTTTAAACGTTGTGTATTATCCTCGTAAAAACTAATACAGAAACGACGTTGGTCCAGCTCCGCCTAAAGCCTGCTCCCAGCAGAGGGACGTATAAAAAGACGAAAAGAGTAAAAAAAAATAGACGACTCCAGAGCGCAGAGACCCGGCAGCGTTGGTCCCTAGGGCTCGAAAATACGTCGAGTTTGCTCGCTCTGAAGCACAAACGGGGAATGAAGGGGGAGGGGCGGGGGGAAAGGAAGGGAGAGAGAGAGTTTTGTGCGCAAGAGAGGCGATATATCACCGGGCGACGAAACAACCAACCCCCGACGAGAGTTGCATTTGCATCGACGGACCGACGCTCGCACACGGTCGAGGGCACATATAAAAGGCAGACGCATACACAAGCTCCCGGGCGTCGATCGACTTCATCCCCTCATTCCACCGTAGCTCCTGGTTCTTCCCGGGGGCGCGAAGGGGCTTTACCCGTCCTTCCCTAACCCCAAGGCCTGATTTACATTTTCTTTCCTGGCGCACGAGGTCCCGTTCCACGGGATTTCTCGATAAGAGGAAACGCCTTGAACCGGCGGTATTTCAACCCTTGCGAAAAAGAGATTCGGAATTCGCAGCGGAATCCGCGACTCGAATCTGAACTCGATCGCAGTCCAGAACGGAGAAGAGATCTGAGGAGAGAACAGAGAATATAGTCTCCATAAAGAAAATAAGTCCATCAGCCTTTCTTTATTTCTCTTATTCTTTGTTAGTTATACTTGTTTCACGAAAAAAGTAAATAACACTGATGTCAGACTAGAGATAATACAATATATGCGAATAAATTATTGCGACTTCAGTTCGCAATGCGTATATGACATAACTCTTAGAAAGTGTGATATGCATAATAGAAAGCGCACAAAATAGCACGCGTAATGTTCTGTTGAATTTGAAATTACTTGCCGCAGTTTACAAAATGATCGCGCAGTATAAATTAAACTGCCCCATAGGCATGCTGTATCCAATCTCTCAACGAAATATCTCGCTTCAATCTCACACACATGTATATCCATGCATGGTCCGAAAACATTTTGTCATTACCGGCACTTGTTCACTACTGTATTAATTTCCGTTTTGCTCTCATGTGGAAATGTTTTGCGCCAATTCATGATTTCGTATTACTAATGATAAAACCATTTCATCTCTATAAAACTATAACTCTCGCAAAGAGAATTACATTTTTTATAAGATTAAGTAAGCAATGTTACATGTCCCAACAAAAAGCGTGTGTGCGTAATAGAGCATAATTCAAAGAGCTGAAAGAAAACTGTGACGAGTCATGGAAAGGAACAGAGAATATTACGTTGAAGAAAAAGAGAGATCCATTGGATACGTGCGAGAAGAGAAGAAGAAAGGAGAATGGTACAGGATATCGTCGACTATGAAATTGGATCCGGATACGGTCTTTTAAACGACGACGCCGAGAACGTAGCGTCGCGACGACGGTGGCGTTTGTAACTACGGCAGGTTGTTCGCGAAGGATAAAAAGGTTTGCCTATACTTTGAAGATCACGAGTCTGGCACGAGCCAGAGGCTGCTGTCTCTCTTTCTCTTTCTTTCTCTCTTTCTCGTTTGTTCCCTTTCTCAGCCGTCTTCCCTCGGTTTATACTCTATAAACGGAGCAGCAGGAGCGCACTGTGTTGTACGATCACTGAATCATTGTTGGTGATAGATAGCACAGCTGTTGCGCTGAGATCACACGCTCTCGAAATAGTTTGCAACAATACGCTGCTCTCGGGGTGTCTCGCGGCTAATGCACGAAATCACCTCGACTAAGTCGATTTAACGAACCGCACACGCTTTTCCAACGATCACTTTGTAGGCGCACTCAGTCATCTGCGCCCGCTCATCCGCTTAAACGAGGTGTCAAACGTTCTACTGGCATTACGCGCTACTACTTCGTTAAAGCGAAATGGATGGCATGCACGATAACTAGCCAGTCATGATTCAATGGTTGATTAAGGATATACCGTTCTCTTATACTCTGTACTTTCCCAATCGCTGTTGTTTTAATATTTTCATAAATTAATTAAAATAACATTCGAAATCATGCAAATTAATTTTAAATGAAATTGTGTCAAACAAATTTAATATAATATATTCTCGAGAAATTATCGCAATACGCGCTAAATACTTATTTCCTCAAAATATTGATATGTATTTTGTCGTTAAAATGCACATCTGATACTGTTGAGATGTTTTGTTTTTAAAGAATAAAAATATTCGAATGAATACGAGTGAGCCTTTTGAATTACAATAGTATTATTCATAATGTTAGCTTCATTTGGTACAATGTGCTCTGCTAAATTTAACAAAGAAGATAGATCGCCGTCTTATTTTACCACGATAATGAGCTCGTGACTTGGCATTTAGGCAATGGTACCAGATACTTTGGGCGAGTCGCACGTTAAATGCATTTACTAGAGTATAACGTATTGGTGCGAAAATTCAAGGAGAATATGTTAAGAATAGCATATGTGCGCTTACAAATAACCAATTGACAGTACTAATTGTAAATCATCTTTGGTAAACTGGATTCATAAATATACCAAATGCTGAGCATATGTACTGTTCATTCGAGAAAGTCAGTTTCGTGGGTTGATTTTGCGAGAAAGACGAATAGTCGTATTACGTATTATCCGCTAAATATAATAATAAAATGCTAGAAATGAATAAAAACTTAAAATCTCTCGATACAAAATTGAAATATTTGGATATTTCCTACAGATGCACGAGTACGATAACACTAAAACAAATATATCGCAAATATTCACAAGCTCAAAAGCGAGTCTAGAAAACGGACTATAAGTATGATTCATCATGAATACAGATTTCGAAGGAAATAAAATTTATGCATCTGTTTAGTCTAGACTGTTTCTCTCTTTCTTTCTTGCGTTTACGCTCCCTTAATCCCATCGTTGATATATACATAAACACGCAACGCTGTCACAAATCAAGCAATCTTCTCAATATAAAGCTACATTAATTGTATTACAAATTTTTAAAATTTTATATAACGATTCTATGAGAGCACTGTTTATATTTAATAATATATAAATATATTTCAAATGTCTCTTAATTTAATTGGTTAACATTGTTGAGCAACTTAATTGTGATATATAGAGATCATAAAAATAACTGCCTCGCGTAAATTGATCAACGAAAAAATGTGGAGAAGGTAATTGTGAATCCATGGGAAGTTAGAAATTGAAAAAGTCACGGCGACCCACCTCGAATTCTCGCACTATTATTACATTATGAGAAATAGGGCACATTATACGGAAGACCAGTAGCGTACAGGATTAACGAGTTTACGATTTAGCGGAGGCAAGCAAACGAGAAGCCAAGAAAGAAAGGTGGTCGCTAGCTACTGTATAATTACGCGAACGCCTCTTCCGGAGATGACGCGTTATTACCCTGGGGCGACTTCCTCGTGCGGTTCAGGCAGAATCCTGTAGACCCTCCTCAAAAGATGGCCCTGGGGATACGATGGTTCGCGTAATCGCCTCGTTATACTATCATACACTCGCTTCACACCACGTTTTAAGATATTCCTTAAATAGCGTTCAAATACTAAGATCAAAGAAAAGAAAAGAAAATGGCCTTAAAATATTGACAGCACAACTGACACGTGTTTTATATTATAAATTTACATCAGAAATATTTGTCCTTGTATTCTATGTATGTTTGATATAACTGTATTTGATGTAAATGAATTAATAAAAATTTTTATAGATATTAATTAGCGAAACATTATTTATTAATACTCTGTATCTTCCACGTGAGAAATATTCGAGTGAATACAAAAATTCGCAAAAAGAACTTCATTCTTTCCAATTCTTCCAGATCGCTCTTACGTGAGTTTATTACTTCACTCACTTCCTTCGTTCATATCGACCTCTCTTTTCTCTACACCTGGTTCCACCGCGTGATAAATGGTGCTGTTCTGTTAAACCCTCGCCTTCGTCTTTCGAGAAGGTTTTATCAACTCGGACACGCCGTGCTCCTTCTGCCACTTCTCAACAATTCTTTCATTTCTGTTTAAAAAGTTTACTTTATATTCTCTTTTAAAATTTTAAATTACGTTAAATTTATCTAACAATAATATAAATCATTCATTTAATAAAAATTCGATAGTTTCATTGCAGACTGAATACGTCTTTATATATATTTTTTTCAATATTTTGTATTATTTTATTATTATTTAAAATTACAAAAATTTTTATTATCATCATTTAAATTTCCATGTTACAATTATACAAATAAACTTGTTTGCTTTCAATAAAAATCAAATCTTTCTTCTCTCTTTTTCTATATATATTCAAAATGTATAACATCTTCTTTCCTTTCATATTACTTATTGTCGAAATTTGTTCCCTTTTAAATGTTCATTGACTGTAAATCTTACTTGAAACACATAAATCTCAGAAATCTTAAAAACATAATTTTTAGAATAGTATCTTCTTTTTCTTGGATCTCTATGAAACTGACCAATTCCATAAGCCGTATAGTGTAATGTCCATGTTGAATCCGTACTATTACAGACAGGGACAAGCTCAGAGCCATGATGGTGGTAAGGGAGAAGGAAAACGGCACCCGGAGGAGTAATAGAAGCTATCTAATAGCTCATGGAATTGCCCCTAAAATATCTTTTTAATGAACTATTGCTACGGGAAATGAAAATGGGGAGACGACGAACTCTTTCTGGGTCATATTTAGCCGTTTCGATGTATCTTTTGCTAACTTAAACTTTAACATACCTAGCATAAAATTTTTTTATAAAATAATGTAGTTATTATATATTGGAAAAATATAATTCCATATTAAAATATTTCCATATTTAAAATATTTACTGTAATAAAAATTTGTTTTTAAATAAAAAAATTATTTAATTTACTGCATGATATAAATACAAATATGCGTGTACTTACGCATGTATATGCATATGTATGAGTAAAATATCAATGTTTTTTTCAGAAAATAAACAGAAATAAACTAAGAGAAGAGAGACATTTATATTCCATGAAGCGTTGATAAATTCGATATAAAGAGATTTGAAAGAGCATGACGTGAGACCTAAAATGCGAGAAAAAGAGAAAACTATCCAATGTGGATGGGGACAAACTGAGACCCAGCGGATGTCGGACTGAAAAATATTTCGGAGAATTAGATATATTGCTCCACCAGGAGATTAAAAAAAAGAGGCAACGAAAACGAGGCAAGAAGTGATTTGTTAAAATGGGCATCGTCGCACACACTCACTATCCTGTATACTTTTCTTCATAATTCCACATGCTTTCTAATTCTCATTGTTATGCTAAGTATTATTGCGGACAAAAGTATGGCCGAAAAAATGGAATTCAATCCTAATATGGAAGACAGAAAAGGAAATATACTTGAATAAAATTAATCTAAAACTCGAATCAGAATAAATTTCTCATGCGCGTGAAATATTTTCAAAGAAGGATAATCATACGCGTCAGATAATAATAAAAAATAATATTACAAAATATTTTTAATGTGGCTTAGTATTATTATATAATATATAATTCCTTTTGCCAAAAATCATACCTGAAGGAGAAAGACTGATTGTGACGAGAGTGAATGAATGAGAGAGAGAGAGAGAGAGAGAGAGAGAGAGAGAGTGTGTGTGTGTGTGTGTGTGTGTGTGTGTGTGTGCGTGCGTGCGTGAGTGCGTGCGTGCGTGAGTGCGTGCGTGCGTGCGTGCGTGCGTGCGTGCGTGCGTGCGTGCGTGCGTACGTGCGTGTGAGAGGCAGAAAAAAGAGACAACAGAGTTTATGATTAAAGTTTGATGGCATCACGAAAAGGACGGGCTTTTAAACTACCCTCATGAGAATTGAAATACCAATCACCTGATCTATTAAAGATCTGCTTATATGTCTTCGTGATGGTTTCTGATCAACCGTAAAGGCTTCGATTATAGCTGCAGTCTGTATAAGTATTTACGAGTCGATGTATTACGTAGACCGTTCTTATAGGATTCTTATAGAGTTTGTTGATTTAGAAAAAATTAATGATTTATGAAATCTTTACACATACACAACATACATATAGCATATAATTTTATAAATAAAAGAAATAAGAACTGTATTATTACTCTTGAACAAAACTTTTTTGTCTCAAGAAACTTTTAATTATAAATAAAAAATAAAAATCAAATATTAAGATTAATCAATACAAAATCAATAATATAATAAATCAATAAATACTTTTTCTCCTGATATTGATAATCATATTTTATTTAAAAAATGTTTTACTTTAAACATAGTATTTTAATAGTTAATCTCTCTCATTCGAAGGAAAATTAATAAGAAATTCGCTCTTTTTCCGTTGATTATTAAAAATATGTAGCAGAAGTCGACTAGCGAATAAACTTGAAAACGACACGCGACAACCTTTCGATAATCCTCGTCACTTCAATGACGGCACACTATTATTTCTGACACTTGGAATTAGCTCCCTTTTCTCCTCCCGGCAGCCCCCCAGAATCCATCCTGCTTTCGTCGCTACCCTTCGATTTTCAACCCCACCGGTAAACTTCACTTTCTTTTTTCTCGACGGGCCCGATTTCATTTCTTTTACAAGCGCTGCGTCATCATTTTTCATAGACCCCAACATTCTTTCTCCCTCATCCAGCCTTCCCCGGAATAAGGGAGTTTCCACGATACGGCCTTCCACGTTTTGCACCGGTAACTGTACCTCCGGTCGCCGTTGAAGAAATAAAGCGTTGTAAGGAGGGCGTCAGGGAGTGCCCTTATTCTTCGCCACCATGAACCGTATTGGCGTCTTTAAACGGCTCTAGTCGATAGTACCGCGTCATCGTTACTAACTACATACGTGAGCTACGTGCTATCAAAGATTTCTATATGTTTAAAGATGAATATACTGAAACGAATATATTATGAACCGCGTAAAATTGCTAAAATATAATATTTTTTTTCAATGAAATAACGTTATAAATAACGTTATAATAATGATATAATTTAAAAAATTCATCACATATAACCTTATGAGATTATTATTATAATAAAGAATATGTAAATTTATTGTTTCATGCAATTCATAGAAGCTTATGGGTTGCGGCACAAAATTATCACTTCATAGACCATGAACATATAGTACAGCGCAATATAATCATCGCTACGCTTCCATCATTACATTCCGCGGCTCTATAATGGACATCCTGTAACTATCCATTCACTGATGTTTCGGAGGCTGAATTTCGGTAACAAAGAGATGGACAGGCAACGGATGCTGGAGGCTCGTAAACACAAATGACGGTGACGTGAACAACACTGGTGACAAGGAGAATGCACATAGTAACGACTGGTCCAACGATATCGACGACGACGACGACGACGACGACGACGACGACGACGACGACGACGACGACGACGACGACGACGATGACAATGACAACGATAATGTCAACGACGGCGACGATGCCAACAACGATGATGGTAATGAGGATAAGCGCGAGCAAGTGATTTAGAATATTCGGTAGCGGATGTCAGCTATTGCTCGCCCACTGCGACGTCATTATGTCATCATCATTCTCCTTCGCGCCAACCTATCCCGTTGACGGGAGGCGCGCGCCTGGACATCACTCACCCGGTCCAACACCATCAGCCACGACGAACCCCGGCTTCACTTACTGGCTCACGTCGGACAAGGCTAAACAATATTTATCATGTAGTCGGCCGCTGCCACGCTGAATTGAAGTTCCGGTGCCACCCACAGCAATACACGCTGCGTCAAACAGTGCGTGGCAATCTGTGTATCTAAGGGTCGAATAAGTTGCCGGATTGTTATTCAACTGACGAATTATGATGGACGTCTATTGTGACAATGAAACTTATTAGAGATATACAGTAGATACATTAAGCAGTTTCATGTTTTCTTCGTTTTCTTATTAAAAATTTCGTTCTTCTAGTAATAATAAATAGGGTAAAAGTTTCTACTATATCAATGTAAAACTTTATAAATTTTTCGGCACTTAAGTTTTCATTCATGTTATTATAAATTCTGCATTAGAATAAATCATTTGCAATTTGTAATTATTTTGCACCAAATAAAAATAAAATAATACCAAATAAAGAAAAAATAAAATAGTTATTTTAAATATTAGTACGTATATATGTATGCTGGTTCATTTTAACGATTCCAATTTTGCTCCCTCGGTACGCAGCCTCTCCTACCCTACCTCACTCAGTTTCTCCCCTCGCATCACTACGACGAACGACCAAAGTCTCCGAGGAAATCATTGAATATGCAACTTAAGGAAATCCTCGGATATTGCGCTTTATTATAAACGGACCGGCCCGGGCCGCGGTTGCCGCCCTTCACTTCTCTCGAAACTTCGCTCGACGTTAAAAAGACTTTGCATGCGAATATTTTCAGATTCGGGAATATGCAAAGTCCCGCGAGATCAGAGATCCTCTGGTTATCTTCGTGAGCTCGAAGTGTTTACAGCTATATTTTCGAATATTGCTGTGTAATAAAAATCAACTGGATTTTATTAGACAAATACGAAATCTTACAGAAGATAGTCGTGTTTGAATTATAACAATAATTAATAACAATCATGTATCGCAGTCACGATTTATCGTGTATATATGTGTATAATATAGCTTCTGAAAGTATGAGTAAGCATATTTTCATTGATGCCAATAATAAATAATTGAAAATATTTCTCAATAGTGTTGAAATAGAAGATCTAAAATAAAACGCATAAAACTCAGCGAGTATTAAAGGTCATACTCGAATAGATATGCTTCGAACAGATTCTTCGTAATACAAATTTATACTTATTCCGATTCTTATAAAACATCGTCAATTGCGTTCACATATAAATATACACATATTTCATAAATTACAAATGACATTTTTATGCCTTTGCCGTAACGAAGAGGGTTTTCTTCGCGAATTCAGTGAAAGACGCGAGGGGAGAAGCGCTGAGAGATTTGGGGTTGAAGGAAGGATAGGTCGGATGTATAATTAGGCAGCGTTTGTAATTAGCGTAAATTGCTTCCCGGTAAGAGGGATACAAGCTTTAACATCGCGCGGGAAGTGAAAACTATTATAAATTTAATATAATACAATCCAGTTAAGGAGAAGGAATTTTAGAAGAAGGAGTATAATTAATTAAAGATAAAGAGATTTGAAAGAGAAAGACCGATTATATATTTGAACGGTATGTTGAACAGAACATGTAAACTAAAAAAACAAGATGATAACTTTCAAAACAATAACTCTCTTTAATTCTTTATAAAGTTAAATGTAAGAAAAGTTACATTTTTCTATATTAGAGATTGTTTTCTAATTAAAAAGTATTACGAGTAAAAAAAAATATAAATCAATCTAAATATGCGTACCAACTAATATGAGAATTTTCAAAATGAAGAAACTTTTTTAATAAGAGATTTTACAGAGATGCGGTTTTTTTAACAAGCAGAACGAAGTTGCTGAGAAAAGCGAGAGGAAGAGATAAGGTGTAAAGAGAGACACCTTTAAGTATTGGAACGCAGGTGTTGGGCGCGCGTGATCCTCCTTCGGAAATATACGGTTATCCGCTTAACTTAGACGCTGGCGAGACGGAAGCCATCGCCGGTCCGCGTAATATACTGCCCAATAAAAACTTAGTTACTACGTTCCGCCTCCGCCGTTTTCTCCACGACGTTAGCCAGCGTCTTCCTCGTTCTTAACCCAAGAAAAAAGGAAGAACGAAGGAATGAACTAAAATAGGATGAAAGTAAACTCGAAATGTGGCAAGCAGGTATAGAAGAATAAATAACGAGAGAAGATAAACATTAGAGTGCAGGACAGCAGAATGAATTTTAACAATTTCTCGGTTCTGTCGTTATCAGATGTGTGGTCAATGATGCCATAGACGTTTTAGAAACGATACGAGGTGCAGTCTAGAGACAATAACGGCTACACAGGCCATCAAATGAGCTTCCGAATGGCGTAGCAAAGACCTCAGACACCCTGTAACATCGCGAATGCCTTTTGCTTCCTTCCGTGTAAGATACCACGAGGCCCCTTAGTCAGAAGATCTTGACTATATTGCCTTGTATAGCGACTAAAATGCCAAGAGACACTAAGCTTCCATTCAATTCTGATCCATAATAACGAGCGTATCGTTTTTCAACTTCTCGATGATCCGAACAACGAGAGCTTGTGAATCCCGAAATGATTGTTGCTTGCCTATATAACATTGGAAGTGATAGTAATATTGAAAATAAAAACGAAGATTTTGCTACAATTATAGATATTTAAAAAATAATATTTTTAAAAATATTAATAAATTTTTTACAAAAAAATATTAACTTATTAATAAAATTATACATTTTTTATTTTGTATCACAAAATAAAAAGATCAAATACATTACAGACATTAGAAATGATTTTGATTATAAATATGTGAATTTATGTAACGCATATTACGTAACTTATTACGATATATTATGTCTATCAATATACTAAGACAAAAATGTACCGCATGTACAATATAAAACGAACACTGAAGAATCATCTACTTTTACTACGCACATCATAACACAAAAAATAATCACAAAGTGATCGTGAAAACATATGCTCACTCGCGTTCGCTCCAGGAAAAGACTAAAGAACTGAAGGGTTGTGTGTGTTTTGGCTCATATATGATCATCCAAACAACCGGACTGTTTCAGAGGGTGACAGATTGTTTGATGGTTGATTGTCGCGCACTGCTTCGGGGGTCGTCTGATTGGGTCGCCGCGAAACATCTGGCGGCCTCCCGCGGGGCTCCCAGACGACAATCATCCTACAATCGCGAGGTAATACTCCGAAAGATGTCTTCATCCTCGGGGACATGAGATGAAAATAGAGGATTTGCTCGAGCAATGGAAATTCCCACCGCAACATCATAAAGAAGGAATACATGACTACATAAATATTATTGAAAAAGAGATAAAAATGTTTAACATATATAATTTAACTTTATATCAATTATTGGTATAAATTTAAATGTAAGATTCAATATAAAATTTAAATAATCTTTTTCATAATAGATATTTAACCATTTATCACAGTTTATACCACAATCAGGTTACTTGAATATACGCATACTATCGAAGTGGAAAGAAAAAAAACCATTTTTGATTTTAAAAACGTAGTAGCGAGAAGATACAGACAGCGCAAAGAAAGAAACGTACAGAGAGAGAAGCGGAAAAGAAGAAGGGGCTTTTACAAAACTCATCCATTCCCCACCCCCTTCCCACGTAGACATTGATATCTACCGGCTGACAGTACTCACCTACGACTTGACGACAATGGATCCTTTGCGGTTAAAAAAAGCGTAAAAAGAAAAAAGAGAAAGATAGAGCGGTCCACTTTTGGCATAGAGAATGAAAGAAAGAGCGGCAATGATGAAAGCATTGTCCCTGTTCAACGACTCTTCTGTGAACCTTCGAGACGGCCAGTCTGTCTCCTTCAGTTCCACCATCTCTAACGTAACTGCAGTCACTTTCATCTCACTCTTTCCATGTGCCCGTTCAAACTTCAAGTTCACCTCCGGCTATCTCTTGCCAAAACAACGGTAAAGTCTCATCACTGATCGACATTGTTACTGACTAATGATTACGTGATATTGTCTTCTGCGTCTTTTCTTCATTTTGCTCTTCAAGCGAAAATTACAACAATTTTATCGTTATTCGACATATATTTTTGTAAAAAATTGTTTTTAAATGAATAAATTTTAATTAGTTTTTTAAAGCACCAAGTCTTTATTAATTTTTCATATTTATGCAAATTTAAATTGCTTTCTTACAATTTACAAAAATTTGATGAATTTGTTAAAAATTTGACTCTGCTTAAAATTTTTAAGAAAATATTTCGATTTCGTAAATCGGAAGATTGAACAACAAGGAAAGTATGTCGTCTTCCAATCCCGGAATGTAATTCGAGAAGCCAAGTATTTGCGTGTCTTCAAGACTGGGATGATTTCCAGGACCCTTGACTCGCTGGGCGTAATAACGCGATAATCTTCTCGCGCAAAACAAATAACAGGACCGTTTCCCTTCAATGCGGTGAGCTCTAACCCTTTCGTGAAAGGGTCTAAAGAGAGCAATCCCCGATGATCGATCACAATCGACTCCTTCCGTACGAGGGCATTCTTTACTATGTCGACGCTCGCGGGGAATGGCGAGTATGAGGGTTTAGGGTTACAACCCCTCAGTTCCGCATAGCGCCGACGTTGTTATTCTTCGAGCGAAAACTATTTACAAAGTTGAGGCTAATGGCATAAAGCGATTTTGTTCCATATGCTTCAACACCCTTATGCAACATTAGCGTATTGTTCCTAATAGGATTCTACGTCATTACGTAACATCGTAATGCTATATCTTTCTTATACATATATTAAATATTCCTTCAATAATAGAACTATTTTTATCGAGGTATAATATCTTTTGAGTAAAATATCTTCAACATCTTTCAATGTATATTTTTTTAATATACGTTGTAGTTTCTCATAATTATTATTATTTGACAGACCTAAGTATTAGCCTTTCATATTATTCGTCAATGAACTTATCAGATTATACAACTTTTATAATATTTTCTATTTTAATTATCGATACCTAATTGTTCTAATTTTCCTATAAGTTGAAAAGATTTATATTTCTTCTGTTCATTTTTATTTGAATATTTTTTATATTCTATACATTTTTATTTGTATCTTTTTTGTATTTCATACATTTTTTCCTCTTAAATCCGACTTAATTCCTATAATAGACAACAGGTGCTAACATTTTCTGATACAGTCGAAAGTGTCCTTTCTGCCATTAGTGATAATGTCGATTCTCAATAAACATAAAATAAATAAAATTAAGGAGGCAAACAGAGAGAGAAAAAGAGGGGGGGGAGAGAGAGAGAGAGAGAGAGAGAGAGAAAGGTAATAAGGGTGCTATAATAGATGCATGCGTGGAGTCTAATGCAATAAAAATATGTCGAGTGGGTCGATGTATTTGACCCAGTCAATCCTGTAAAGTTACTGATCTTTCCTTCTCCTCTTATCTGTTTATCTTTTCCATTTGCGAAATCAATTTAATACAAATACACGTATATAATAGTATATACACACTCATTCTCTGTTTATGAACGGTTTTCTTTTTTCAAAGAAAACGGCAAAAAAATTATAAAATATTGCATTGTTTATAAAACCACAATAATATATCTTTTTTTACAACATAGATGTCAACAAGCAAATACATTATACATTTGACAATGAAAGATACTCGATGTTGTCTACAAATTTTCTCTAAAGCTTCGAATATAATACGTTAACAGATCGTATTAATATTTCTACGGCTAATATTCCATGAAGAAAAAAATTGGAAATGTTAGGAAATGTTAACGTAATATTCAAACTAGATCTACAAACGTAATTTTATTGTGAAAATTTAATTGACCAGAAGGTCGACAATCCCAATCTCAAAACTACCATGGTTACAGAATCGTGGAACAAGTTCGCTTCGCCGCAACCGCACCCCCTTTTCTCTCTCTCTCTCTCTCTCTCTCTCTCTCTCTCTCTCTCTCTCTCTCTCATGATTCTGGTACCCCTTTCTGCCAGAGGTTCTAACCAGGACCAATTTCTCCCTTCCTCGTCGACTATTACAGTATGCCTATCTTGCTCTCGCTTTCAATTTGTCCTCCTTCTCAGACCGGCAACGCGCGCGGAGCGCACAAATGGAAAACGGATTGATTAATCGTAGTAATTACCGATCAGCCCCCGCTAATTAGATATCCGACTCCTACCCACCCCAAGGCCCCCAGAGGGTTTCCTGCTAGCTACAGGAGGCGATGCCGGTAGTATCACCGCATTGAGGGGACTTTCCGAGCCTTCGGCAGAGTTGATGGGAGACGACGAGGGGGCGGATACGTGGCACGAGGATGACTAAATGAGATCATTTGATGAAGTTAGCCAGCGAGCATGAAATAAGCATGCCAAATTTTGTTATTTATAGTACATTAAGTTATTGTAATTCTAAAGATACACTGCATCTATAAAATTATAACACACTTATCGTTTTAAAGAAAGTTTTATAAAACACACGTTCAGTTAAATGTTACCAATATAATAATGAAATTGAGATGGTATAAGATAAAAGTATAATTAACTTATATGACAGTCTTTTTAACATAGATTGATAATACTCAGCGACTGATTCTGATAATTTTTAAAATTCCAGAGAATAAACGATACTACGAGAGCTTACACTCGATCAGCTTGAAAATTCTAAGTATTAAGAATACCGACTCTAAGAAGAACTGCGAAATGATGGAATAACGCGACCAGCATCGGTGGCATTGCACACTTCTGACTTATAATCCTTGGTGTCACCTGCCCTCGCTGCGCGCAAATGTCTAGCCAGTGTGATGTGACATCGAATATTGCGATTACATTGGAATGCAGAAACACATTCTTAAAATTTTTCAAGAAACGTATCTTTCAATAATACGTCAGATCGAGTGATAACAATTATTCAATTAGCCACAGCAATACATTGACAGAATACTAAATCTCGATCTAATTTCGAGTGGATTACACAATTCAAAGCCTTTAGAGAATTTATCCTTCAGAACAAATTTATGTTGTAAAAGCACATTATATTCCTTCTTAATTGAGACAAATATGCAATTTTCCATTACCGTTTCAATATTTTTTTTATAATGAATGGAATCATTTACAAGAAATAATATTATCGTAATCTTGAGATTTATTATTGAATTTTTTTTCACCATTGCTGAATATACAAAATGAGTGCATCGCCATTTACCATAATGGCGTGCTTTTTTTCTCAATAATCTCATTTGTAAGAAGTTACTCATCTTCTTACAAGTAATCGAACAATTTACCAATGAACGAGCTGCCAAAACTAAATATAGCCGATTTAAAAAAATGCGTAGTTGCTTACTTGAAATGCAAAAAAGTTCTTGCTCTCATTTCCGGATACTTTCAATAATTATTTAACAATAAGATCAATAATAGAAAAAAAATTATACTGTTTTCCTATAATCTTTATGATATAATTATAATCCGAAAAAGTGCTTCCATTTCATGAAAACATTGATGAATGATTCAAATTCATCTATCATGATAACATTTACTTTACCGACGAGATACATTGTAAGCTTGTTAATATTAATGATAAATCATAATGATAAATTTTGCATCATCTTATGTGCATGATATCGCTGTCTCGTGTGCCATGCGGCATCCTCGATCCATATGGATTATTTACCGCCATGACGAAATGCGTTACCACCTTTACGCGTGCCAATGATTTATCACCCATCGTTCAGTTGCGCTGGCAAAGGCCGTTTACAAAACGAGTCATGGCGTTTTCGTGGAATATGCGCACGAGATTAGGTCCGGTCCGGAGCAACACCAGTGACGTTTAACGGCCATTGCCTTTAAAACTGTGACATCCACGCTGTGCAACAATATTTGCAGAACACGAGCCGAAGGTGGGGTGGCCACACTAGGGTAAGGGAGTATGCGGGAAGAGAGGGATGGAGGGATATTAACATCCGGTCGCAGGGATTTACGGCCCCATTCGCGTGGCTCCCGGGTCTCGGACGATTTTGTAAAACGAAATGTCTCGTTAGCAAGTCGGTTACAGCCGAATGCATATACACACACACATATGACGTACGAAGGGGATGTCGTAGATTTCTCGTGGTTTTACAACGATCTAAATTACCCCCGCGACGTACAGTTATGATGTTAACGATCCGATGGTGAAGAGGAAAGAAATTGAGAGGGTATCGCCAAGTAGCTATGCCTTGTAGATAAAAGCTTTTTTGTTTTTGCCGTCAAGAAAAGGAAAAATTACATCAATATTACATACAGTTATTCTCCGATATACAGAGAATAATTTTATTATGTTATTCGATGTAACAATAAGATTGTATTATATTAAATTGTATTATAATATATTATATTAAATTCTATAAAAATAAAAATTGAAAGAGATGACAATTTCGACGGATTAATTCTCGATATCTGAAATTTTGTTGTCACACGTTCATCTCATATACAAGTGACAAAATCTTTTTCCTTTCCTTAGATAACTACAAAGCGGTAAATTTTGTCTGATGATTAAGCATCGTCTTAAATGAAATTTGAATAAAATCGCTTTAAGACTCCGTTAACACCGAAATCCTCTCAAGATAACTGCGGCGACGCGACGGTACAGCTGTAAGTGATAAAATTATTTCGACCTCTGGTTTTAAATAGAGTAAATCGCGTCGGGACACGGTATGTAACGAAGAATCCGTATCCAAGAGAAACAAAAATGGAAGCAGAATGCTTAAGACATAAAATTATCTGAACGCGCACAGGAAACCGCTTATCACAACATGGACAGATTCAGAAATCAGAGACAGATTTGGAGATTGTAATTAATCCATACGAAGAAATAGAGTACGAAGAAATACGATTTTCAACGGATGTCAACACAATCTTCATCGCGCAACAAATATAAAAGCGACTGTTTTCGAAGACATATCCCGTTGTGCACTGCGTTGATATAATGCGCGAGAAACATTGAGAGAATAAATGAGCTTAGTGATTAAATTATTTAGTCCGAGACTTAAGTAACCTAAATTACGACGTATCTCGTGTGCAGTATATACGCACACTGTGCGTATAGCGAAAAACGCATATAGCCGCAACGCGCGGCGCGGCGTCGACGGAGGAAGCGCCGACGAGACAAACGGCTTGGAGGATAAAATTATTTCGACCGCGGATTAAACGAGGTGAATCGTGGGCCGCTACCGTTTGCGGCACACAGCGGAATACATACGAAAGAAAAATATCGTCGAGATTCCGCGAGTAGCAGCTACGAAATAAACGGTCCAGGTGCCAGCTAGAGCCGCCGCGGTTGCAGGAGGAGGATGCGCGACTCGAGGTGGGCGAAAGCTGATAAATAACCTCTGCTTTATTAGCAAGATACACCACGAAGTAGGGAGAGAGCGGTTAAATTAGCGAGAATATTAGCACACATTTGCGCCGCTCGCGCACTGCTGAAATGATGCGCGTGAACATTAGTGTGCGACGCGAAGAACGATGGCTTTGCGGAAGTAATGGTTCTCAAACAAGAAAATAAAATTATTTTTAGCTATCAAATAAGAAGATGCAATTCTTGAATGAACAATTATTAGTTTACAATCGCACTCTATAATGTCAGCATAGTCATTTGAATTATATTATAGGTAATATCTACCTGCTAATTTTACAATTTGAAGAGGTAGACTTGCACATCCGTTCACTTTTCAGCATTTCTAATTGTAATATCTAAGTAATCGTTCACACATTCTCGCACACACGTGAGTATAGTTTCTTCCCTACGCTGATATACGCTTCTATATATGCGATTTTTAGACGCAAGTTAGATAGAGGTATGCGCACGCTTGTATACATATAAGCCACGGAGAGTTGCACACAGTAACAAGCTGGCAACGGTTCTAACTACTGTCCAGGCTGATATATGTGACGGAAAATTGTGGACGAAGGGTGAAAACGAGAGTGAGAGAGAACGAGAGAAAGCATCCAGGGGAATGGTCGTTCCTCCTCCTCAACGCACGTAGATGTTTCTCGGCTATTTTATTTACGAATTATTTCATTTGTCCACCGTATTCTAATTAGAGCAGCCATTTCTGAGCCGCCGTCGCCACTATTCTCATAGTCGTCGTAGTCGTAGGTGCTTTCCTTGTTCAGTCAACGTGAGACGCGCGCGGGGGCTATGCTCTAATTGCATTACGGAAACATGAGTTTCCTCCAGCGAAATATATCACGAAACTTATCGCGCCGCGAAGAAATTGCCGTGCCGTGGGCTCACTCGTATGCACTTCGGGCGCAAGTGCAAGCCTCGTAAGCTTCAAAGTCCGTCTACGTCGCGCACCCTTATATACCTGCCCACCCACGTGAATCGTACATCACGACGCGCACTTTCGTCTCAGTATGCAAAAAAAACGCGAGTACAGGTTTGTCTTCTCTCCATCTTCCCTTTTTCACTCGAGACGGCTCCTCGTAAAAGAAGTTCATAGGCCAATACGGAAGATAAAAATCGAGCAGCTTTGTTTGTAGAAAGAAAGACGGAGTTGGCAGCTGGGAGGAAAAAATAGTGTTGCAAAAAACGACGTATGACATGAACTCTCTCTCAAAATCTTAAATATGTAGAAAATATCACTTTTTTTCAATCATTACTCCTTATTGTTATTAAACTACATAAAATGCTTATGAACATTATTCATAACGCTACTAATTGAGCCGAAAATAAATTTAAAAAATTTGCTTCCATTCACGCAGTGAGATTTATAAAAAAATATATTTTTTGACATAAATTTTGGCAGAAAATATCTGAGGAATGCTGATATGTTGAAAAATACCGAATGTAAACAACGACCTCTTGCCAAATGTTCCAGGTCCACTCCTCTTTTCCGATCGTCGACACAATTAGCACCGTTCGCACGACGACGAAACGTTGCAATTCCGTAATTACCGCGGTTTTGCGTGGGTGTCCAGAAAGACGCAACGGAAATAAATATAAACGATGCGCCGCGCCGCGCCGCGCGGTTGGCTGCATCGCAACGTCAACTTCGTGGATCGCTACCGGTAGGTCCTCCTTAAACTTGATTTATGCTCAATTACCGTAATCCTCCGTCCTCGCATCCACCTCGTTCCCGCTTGTTATAAGCCAACGCGAAACGTTCGCGAATGTCGCGACGATTTTATTTATATGCGCCGCAAGTCAACCAGCCACGTCTCTACAGCGTCGCGGCGCAACAGAAGAAAAAAAAAAGAAAAAAAAGAAAAAAAGAAAAAAATGAAAGAGAGAGAGAGAGAGAGAGAGAGAGAGAAATGAAGAAGACACTTCGCATATTCTGTCGTGTCCCGATGTAATTCGTTTTGTATTTTATATCTGGCCACAAGTCGGTCCACCTTTCCCTGTATCCCGAACCCTCTGCCAATTTCGTCAATGTGTCGAGTATGCACGCTCGCTTGATTCATCCCCGTGGAATGACGACAACCTGGATTATTTCGATCTTCGCTCCCGCTAAAGTTAGCCAAAGAGATTACTGTGGCGCGACATGATTTCATCCACGGGAGACGAGGAGAGAAGAGGCAGATTGTGATACGACTACGTCGTTTAAATATCACGGTAAACAGGGCTCGCAGTAATTCGAATGTCGGCGCAGGTGCCACGCGGAAACATCTATCAAGATGGTGAGATTGAGGGTACTGCAAGACTCGGCCCATTCCCCGAATTTAGGAGAAAGGGCGGAAGGAAGACAAGGTGGGGTGGATCAACTCAAGAAACGGGGTATTCCCCC
>NW_017259299.1:303991-311800 GCF_001594045.1 Atta colombica
GGGACAGAAAGGACTAAGCTTTCACAGAACGGCTCTCCACGTCGTCTTAACCCTTTCCAGCTAATACCGGATCGCATGGAATTAACGGTCGCAACGACGATCGTGTCCTCGAAAACCTGTCCTCGAAGTAATGCGGTTGGCTGTCTAATAATTTACGAGTTACAAAAATATCGTGAGAGACTTTATCGAAAGGTGATTGCGTCATCGTGAAAAATAGGAATTGAAGAAATCCGTAGAATACGAAATGCAAGAATGTTACATTATTTTTGCATCTATAGTAATGACTTTTAAATTTATATGCTCTACGAAATCATAAACTTCAAAAATAACATGCTTCGTAAGTTCATCAAAAATATAATATCGACGCAAAAAAATATAGATCATTATAGATCATTATAAATATATAGATCAATATAGATCATTATAAGTTACATATCTACAGTTTTATTTCTCTCTTTTTAGATAATAAATTTATCTGCAGAGAATTAAAGTACACTTTGCTGTGTAATAATTTACAAATATCCAAAATATCACAATTAATTGCTTGGACGTTTATCAACAAATAACCGTTATGCAAAGTAAAATAAGGACTTGAGAAGAAAATTATTCTATTATTATTGGTAAACAGATATCTATGCTCGAAATAATTAACTTGGATGTCATTGCGTAAGCAATACATAAGGCATAAGCAATATATGAAAGTCTACGCAAAATAAAAAGTGTATGCTAAATTTTGTAGCAATTTTTTGTTTTTTTTTTTGTCTTTTCTTACTACTGTCATTTTTAACTATTTATATGAATATTTTATGATTTATGCTTCGTATTTTGTTCGTATCCATCGCGATACCTACGGATTGTCTGTGTTAATGGTAAACGATTTGCGGACCATAAATATGCGCTCCAATCGTTAATGTAATTGCCAGTGCAATCGTGTCGCAACTTATGGGTCGCATCCTGCGACGACAGCGTCTTCACGAAATGTCGAATGCGAATTTCTACCTACTGATTGTGAGTCATCGAAATGTTGGACATCACCATAATTGTAACTTGTTACTACCTTCGTAAAAATTAAGATAATTAGAATGCAGACATAACAGCAATAAAAATGTATATACAATAAAAAAACTAAAGATGTGATGTATTAAAATATCAATTTGTATTAGTCTTTTAAAATTTAAATACAAGTTATTACGGATTTGTATTAGTCTTTTAAAATAACTAATATATTATCTAATTCTTGTAATTTTATAAAATTCTGTCTTTCTGTACGTGTATCAAAACACGGTTAAACAACGATTCTGGAAATCTCACAAGTACAAAATTCGTTCATCGAGATTATATAACCGTCATAATATAGCACTGCAATCAATGACGCACGCGTCAGAGCAAATGTAAACCGAAGTCACGAAACTACAGTTACAATTACAATCAGAGCTTCCTTGAAGTTATGGAAAAACACAAATTACGGAAATCAGTTCGCCTGTTTGACTCGCTGACACGCATACGCCTACCGTCGTCGTTTGTACTCGCGTGATTGGCGCGCTGAAATAATCAGCTCGTTGCAACGTCAACGTGCAATCGCTGGAGCCGAGCCCCGCTCGTGCACGCCTCGTTCCGTTTGATGTACGGACGTAATTTCAGGGTGTCTGGAATTCGCATATGACACGTGCGACGTGCCGTATGATTCGACGTCCGTTCGTCGCTCTCATGCCCGCCGGTCTAGAAAAAGTTTCTCTCGCTTGGCACGCATGCAGCGAGCTTTCGATCGTCGTCGCTTAGAAAGACTCGATATCATAGTCGAGAGATAAAGGATAAATTTGTTTACATTTGCAAACACGCAAAAATCTGAATACTTTATAAAATTCCCGCTTATCATGTTTTTGTTAACACATGTTTAAAACGAAGTAAGTACAATTTCAAATTCTAGAGCAATGTATTTTTCATCCTGTAATATATTCTAAATTTATATAATGAATTTTTTCAATTACTTTAATATTAAAGTTGAGAAAGACAATTACAAATTAAAAAATTCGCGTACATTAAACTTTAAAAAAATAAAAAATTTCAATTGATTTCTTCGTGAAATTTTTCTTCATGAAAATAATATGCAATTTTCTGGCGCCTGACAATTATAACTATTTTATGCGTGATATATATATATATATAAAATATAAGAGATAACGTACTCACCAATTATTAACTTGAAGAATCGTCAACCCCGTGTCCTGTGCCAACTGTTTTTTCTGGTCTTCCGAGGGATATGGATGCTGTAAACAGAAAAAGTAAATCTGCTCAATTAGCAATGAAATTGAGTATAAACGATCTCGCATACTCAAGTAACTATTAATAAGACGGAAGTAAAAAACTCAGGTACCAATTAGCGCGAAATTGCCGACAAAAATTACAATTATTTCATATTAGTACAGAACAGTTGTGTTGAGCGTAATAATTAGCGGACATAAAATACAAGGGTAAATAAAAGAATTTCCTTTTTCTCGCTCTCACTCTACTATCACTTTGCTGTTTCGCATCTCGCCGATGAACGTGTGGCGGGTTTTTAAATAATTTATCAAGTGATTTATTGCACACTAAGATAAATATATAGAATGCGCCGCGTGCGCTGACTTTTATCTGCTTGATGACCTACGCATTGCGCTATATCTAAATGCACCTGCGAAATATTATTTATTGCTGGTCAACAAAATTAAAAAAAAAAAGGCATAGAAAGAGGAACAAGAGGAGGCGGTGAAAGAGACAGCAGAGTGCGGGCAAAAAGTTCCTTTTATATATCGCGCGCTCCGACGACCGCTTTTTATCGCGCGATTGCATCGACGCAGATGCACTTGTGCTACGCCAAAATGATGGGCTAAGCACAACACTCCTGCTTGTATTGCCCCTCTTTCCTAAAAGAGAACTATATGAAAGAATACTAAAGAAATGCAAGGATACTAACGTAATACAGGAAATATCCAAAAGATTCTTTTAATTTCTGCCGAACTTATGTATTATTCCACAAAAAAATCTTCACTTTTTTTTACATACTAATTGAATCAAATTTGTAATTTATTTTTACGCATCAATTTCCGCGTCTGACGACTGACCTGTTGCCCTTTTTCTCATTATTGTATTGTTTTGAATAGTAAGGAGTCTTATTATTAATTTTTATTTTCTATATTTGTACATTATTGTAAAATAAATTATTGTAGAAAGAGATAAAACTGCTTATTTAGAAAAAAAATGTTAAAATATTAAATTAAATCGATAATAGACACAAAAATAATTGCAGTATCCTATACATATATGTACAGATGTACCGCACGCACGCACGCACGCACGCACGCACGCACGCACGCGCGCACGCACGCACGCACATACATATACATAAAAATTATTTTTCTGTATCAATAAATCTTTAATTGTTTCGTACCTATCATATGAAATTTAGACAGGTAAATTATAATTGTTTCCGTTTGCCGAATATTCCATGCATTCAATGTTGTGCTATGTAAGCCTATATAAATTCACATGCAAAGTTCTAGCCGTTCTTCCAGAAAAGATACTACATGTAATCGTAGAAAAAACAGAATTTTTCCGATTATTACGCATTCAATCTTTTTGCTAAGCTTTTAAAGGATGTATGACACATGCAACGTTGCGCACCTGCATTCTATGTTAAGCTCGCAATATCTTTCTTTTCGCATATTAACTTTCGTTAGAGTTTAAATTTTTTTTTATGTAACACACCGGCAATCGCATTAAATAATTTGTCATAATAAAACCAAATTAATTAATTCTCTAGTATTAATTTGAATAAGCAATCACATACTTTTTTAGTCTAAAAAACATCTTTGCTTTATAATTAGAGAAGAACAGAGAAATAGCAAATACAAATAAATTGATCTTTCACAACATCTACTTAAACAGGATAAAATTTTTGCGATTGGAATTAAATAATATTTGTAGAAAAGCATTAAAAAAATGTGCACGCGATGTATAGAAAACAGGCACTACTCAATTACGTTATAGTAAGACTCTAGTAAGATGTATTAATATTGCGGGTACATCTCAATTTTAATCTCATAATTATTATCCGCAATTATGAAATTAGACGAATGTAATCGTCAGAAGTAAACAGTCCGTCGACAGTTGCGTTCCCAATGGAGACGTTTCTTCCGAAGACTATCCGCGACACGCGAGGAACATATAAGTTAATTTTGCAATGTAGAAGAAAATTAAAAAAAAAAAAAAATCTCCTCTACCTTCTATTAAAAAATACTATAGCATTGATTTTATTGCTTTACATTTAATTTCCAAGATACAATTATAAAACATATTCAAAGGAATAATCGCATTTATCGTAGATTCCTAATATGATACATTTACATATATGAAATTCAATATATTCATAAAATTAACGTTATGCAGTGTTATGCAACAGACGATGCTTGTGCCAAATTATTGACTGGTATCCGAGTACGCATAAAAGCCAGCGGCTGCAACGCGAGCGAACAAACCGCATTATATTTTTACATAATTAACACGTGGCGCCCGTGATATTACATCCTCCCTCCTTTTCGCTCTCGATCGTTACTTTTTACTGAAGCTTGCGGTATTTTTGGATACTGCCGCAGCCCACAAATCCATCCCCCAAGCCCCTCCTCAACCCACGCTGTATCATGTTTCTTGGAGGCGAGCCACGGTATATACATACATCAGAAGCGTAGCTCCGTCCCCCACCCCTATCCCCGGTGCACCCCATTGTGCGCCGGTGTATATCCGATCCGAGCGATTCTTATCCTAATTAAATCGGCTGAGCGTATTGTCTGGGCGTAGAGTTTCCATCGGATCTCCGTGGATATCTAACGCCGCGTATAAAGCCGTGTTGAGCGGAGGATTGAGACGATCGCGCGGGCGCGGGGTCTCCGAGAGTATCATAACGATCCAACGCGAATCGATGCTCGCTAAATTGCAAATTCAAACGACATGATCAACGTACATATAATATCGGTAATATCGGTGATAGGCCGATTGGTAAGATGGTAAGATGTGCGAATTTTATTCGATTATCGAAATTCAAATCAACTTATTGTATATATATATATAGATATATATATATATATCTATATATAGATATATATATAGATATATGTATATCTTATTGTCAGTTAATTTCTCTTTATTTTCCGTATAGTGATACAAATGATTGATGAAAAGTTAATATATTTCACAAGAATTTATATCAATGTGTATTTATATCAATGTGTGTATAAACACCTAAGTGCAAATTATGCATTATTTTTAACGCTAACAAATATGTATCATGAAAAATGTTATTAAATTTGTAAACGTGATAACAATCATCTATTTTACACTCATCGATCAATTATTTATCGATATTAAATAATCTCTGAGTCATAGAAATATGCAACATTTCGCGATACCATAGTTTCTCTTTACGATTCGACCTTCTCCAGAGATAAGTTGCTCGTAGGTTCGTTGGTGTATGCATAAAACAATCAAGATAATTGTCGAAGCTATGTGGGGACTGCCTGCTTTCCACCCTCCGTACAACTCGAGATAGCTGCTGCAAACGAAGGAGAAAGCAATGCTTGAGGAAGGGAGATGGAAAGCAGAAGCTATCCAATTACATTGAAAACAATAGTCTTAAGTGCTCGTGGCGGTCCGTTCTAGGCTACTCTCGATCCTGTAACGTTGATGCTTTTCCACGATGGTTTCTCGCTCTAGACAGCATTATATTGTCGTGGCGACGCGAACGTTTGATTTCAAACGAAAGCTTTTTATTCATCCACGGTACACTACGTGATAGAATATATTTTTCGCTCTTTCTCAAAATCTTTCATTATATTATTGTAAATATTCATAATACAAATGTGTTCAATATTTATATGCAAAACTGCTCAATATATTATTTATTTTCAACATCCTGTTAAATAATACGCATATGTTTATATATATATATATATATAAAACAATATATTACATATATTTTAAAATTTATAGTGACATCATTAGTGGCATTGATAAATCGATTGGTTCTATCCCGTTTGATTGTATCCTTTCATCGAATACAAATCCAAGATGAAAACGAGAGAAGAAGGAAAGACAGAATGAAACGCGCCACGTTGCAACAGCACGACTCAGTGGCCAAACAAGCGATAAAATGAAAATGAGCGGTAAAAAGACAATATGAAAACCATTTGGGTTTTCCCGAGGATTGGGGCAAGAACGAGCGAGGCGGAAGCGGGGCTAAGTGTGTAAATGAGTCCGTAGTTTAGCCCGATTGCCTCTAGACGACCCCTTTCCGCGGTGCGCAAACCTCATCCACGGCTCGCTACCCTGATAGCAGCTACCAGTATAGCTGAAATAACCGTAGTCTTCCTGAGGAGCAAACTGCTCCCTAAGACAATTCTCGAGACAATGAGATCGTTCGTAGCCCGAATTCAAATCAGTACAAATAGACGATGGATTAAATGTCTATATTAGATGCGGAGCCGTTTCTCGATCGTAGCTCTGGACTATTTTCCAGGACCAGATTTTCGAAATTATTCAATTACGGTATTAAATTGAATAACGTATCTAAATCTATAACACAAAATTGACCTATTCATTCGCAATAATTTATAAAATATATATCAGCCAAACTTTATAATATCCATTCGCGTTTAAGAAGTTATATAAAATAAAAATAATAATACAAATCTGCATACATTTTGTTCAACATAATTAATTCTACTTCTTTCTTTGATGTAAGAGTATACATGTTACGATTGACCTAATTTCATGAGCGAAAGCATAATAGACGTTCAATCACGTATCAAAAGGATAGACGCTGTTACAGTAGCTCTTTCAGCATCCTATTCGCGCACTGATCCGTAATTTCGCTCGCAACGTTACCGCGAGCGTGACAATTTGCTGGCGCATCGATTCGATGACGGGAACCGCGCGTGTGCTGCGTCAGATCGTCGATGTTGGGACGGGTGGATGGATGCACATTGAAGCTCTTCCTGGCCTGGCCTCGTGTCTCTTCGTGTCCTTCGTAGCTCCGGGATGTTACCCCACCCCATGGTAACCGGGGCTCTCAGTGCCGAATGACACGTCGATGACGACCGCTGCTGACTCCGGCTAACGAGCGGGGCGTTGAGGGCGTGGGAGCCACCAGAGATCGCGCCTCGTCATCACGCGCCTCCAAGTCCCCTCTTCCGCCTTGCGTCCAGAGAGAATTCATGTCGAGAGGATGAGGTCACAAAGTCCGAAGAGGTCACTACGGGTGGCTACGTCGATTTCACGTCACCCGATCATCGGATCATGCGGATCGACCGACTGAAGCAAGAGAGAATCGAGTAGAATCCTTCGTGACTGACGAACTGATAACGAAGAGTAAACGCGATGAAATAAATGACGGTGCTCGAGATGCGGATTCATCTTTGTCAGAATTTAAAACTGTCTAGATGAGAACTACACTTAGGCAGAAGCGTCGATTTCCAAGTCGAAGTAAAACGGAAATGTCTTTGCTCCCACGATGACTTCACGTGTAATTACAACGGTAGGAGCCAATTGTCACGAGTAAATTTCGCGCTGGAATTGCTCCGACCGGTTGAATTGATGGGAGAGAAAGCGGGCTCTTTGGCGATGTGAAAATGAGGAGGAGAAAATGGCGGATGAGCGAGAGGGGCGGATATAAAATAGACGATGTCAGCGCGTCACTCATCCGTAATACCTTCATTCCGTCTCTCTCTCTCTCTCTCTCTCTCTCTCTCTCTCTCTCTCTTGGGAGCACATATATATATA
>NW_017259299.1:311900-315958 GCF_001594045.1 Atta colombica
CACAACTTCGTTATCGCCTCAGAGTTTATTCAATTTCGGCGTTAAAATTCTCTAATGTGCCATTATTGCTTCGAGGGGATACAACCTCGCGGAGCGGTAATGGTTTGTTGCATGTTAAAAGAATTTGAACGAAATTCTGTTTAAGACGTAAGACTAGCTTGACATTGTGGTTGATTGATAAGGATAATAAAAACAGTCTATATAATAGTCCGATAAAAAACATTTTAACGTACTCTTATTGTCAGACAGTATCTGTATTGTATGACATGTTTTATACATGTTATAACAGCATGTCATGGCACACAAGTATACGCATATAAAACAATATTTTTCCTCGTTCTGATATTTTACTTTTATAAAAAATATGTACTATAATATTTCCATAATACAAAGTTGTAAGGTATATATTTCATCAATACACAATAACTACTTTCTGTGTGTCCGATGAATACAACTAATATTCGAATAAAAAAATAAATGAAAATACCTATTCGATTACACTTTTTTTTTTAATTATCAAGAAATTAATAAATTTCATTCCATTTCTTAAATATGATAACGAATATTTTCGTTTTCACATTTATTTTTACTCTGTATTATCTGTACATAGTTTGCAAGACTGCGAGAGAAAACAGAAACCTGTAAAAACAATGAAATCAGCAGAGGAATCCTTCATTATTAATGTTAGATGGCAGACTAGTGATACAGCACGGTATATAGCTAAACAAATTGAGGATAAAAATGATGTCATTTCAAATAAAAACTTATTTTATAAAATCATATGTTATCTCAAATGACTTCTGTAAAATTATATATCATATCAAATAGATAAAAATTTATTGCTTTCTAAAATATTTTTCAAAATTTCTAAGTTCTCCTCATCAAATTTGAATATTAATGACAAAGATAAATAAAATTCATTTTTTTAACTTAAAATCATTAAGGTTATAATTAATGGGTAACGATAGCTTGCTGCAGCTTTCTTTACCAGTTAATATTTTGTTAAAATACTTGAAATGAATATGAATATTAGTTAAATAATCATAATTTTTTTGTGAATAAATATTTTTGAAAGCCCAAAATTTTAAATGATACATATGATTATATTTCTTTAATATGAAAATTTTGAAATAAATGTTCGTAGCTCAATTACAAATTTTTATATTCACCGGATACACTATTTCTGTCGTATTAAATTTTAATTTTTCCTTGATATATTAAAAAGATCGATTTTCAATATTCGTATATATTAATATATTTCTGTTATGATACACAATTATGAGCTTATATGACAAAATAAACAGAAAAAAATTAGTTTTTAAAATGTTATATTTTAACAGATAGAGCAAAAATTCGATTATATCTATCTGCATCATGAGATTATACGCTCGATTGCTATCCAAAATTTCTTGCGTGACAGAGTACTTTGAATATAGATGCTTTGCGAATATCCTTTGTACAGTTATATGAAATATGAAATAAAATGTATAAAGATATACGTATGGACGCGCCTGCAGCTGTACGCGCATATTTGAACGATACCAGATAAGCCATACCCAAAGATGGTATGTTGCTCTGATGCTGACTCGTGATAGAACGCTAACCACACGGCAATGAGAGAACTCGACAAACGTGGAGTTCCATCTGCCAGATAGACATCATTTCTCGACTTGCTTCGTCATCGCGACAGAGTTTTCAATATACAGCCGCTTACGTCCTTCAGATTCGCTTACTACTAACGACTGGAATGTTTTACTTCCGCATCGCTTTCATTAAAATATTGTAGGTATATATATATATATATATATATATATATATATATATTTATATACATGTAAATGTTTTCAATATAAAGGACAAAATAAAAGATTTTATAATTATATTTAAATAATAAATATACTTGGAGAGTATAAATAAATTAAGATATTAAATATGTAGAGAGATCCTTTAAATTTAAATTAAATTAAAATTACAATTTTCTATATGTAGGAATTTCTATTGTTTTCCTCATTCGCCCTATAAAATAAATAAACTGATAACATGCAACAAATATCGCACTTCAAATGTTGAAGCGGTTCAAAGTGCCAAAAATACTGACAACAAGCAGTAAATCAATATCATTGAGCGATGGCATTTTTCATGACAATCACCGATACAAGGCTCAAGGACAGCCCCGAAGGTAGCTTACCCGAATACGAAGCTCTCGGGAATCCATGGACGATTCCGCTGGTCGTTCTCTGGAAATCGATGCTGACGAGCGAATTGGTACGGCGACCTGCGGGGCGTGGTCGAGCCGAGTCTCTGTGACACGGCCACCTCAATCACCGTGCGACGCCCAAACCTGTCATTATCACGCGACCCTGTCTACCGTAGGGTCTACGCGAACGCATACACACAACTAACGCCGAGGGCACATACGTAAACGTGCGTTGAGTTGGACGCACGATCAAACTGCGTGATCCAACGGATCACAAGGAACACGCGTCAAGGGCACCAGACGTAGAGCTGAGGGGTTGCAGACTCGTTGATCACCTCCTTGTCGCAGTACGTGGACACACCCCCGTCATTGTGTCCTTCGAGGTAACGCGGCGTTAGAGAAGGCGGATCTTTCCTTCATAGGAAGGTTCAATCGTTCGCAGGTCCGACGATCATTGACCCCGGCTAGTGACCCAACTTTTTTTTGTCTCTCAATTTCATTGATTAGGCCTCGCTTTCGTCTGCTGCAAGCGTCGTATGCTACTCGCGACCCCATGAACTCAACTGATTGAACCGTACTAATGAAACGGTTGCTTGTAATCTCGGTCTAATCTCACATATGAGATAGTTGTATAGTTTTTAACTTCAATAATATGGTTGACTTTTGGCGAAAATCTTTATGAAACTCATAACACAACTTGTATATTTTTTACATTCTGCCATATTTCAATATCTCTAATTACAAAAACAGAACTTTATGATAAAAGCCTAAGGCGAGAGCAGAAAGCATGGCATTAAATTAGCTGCATATTCGTGCCACTTGATAGAATTAGTAAAATTATGAGCGTCTTTCTCCTCCCTCTCTCTCTCTCTCTCTCTCTCTCTCTCTCTCCCTCTCTCTCTCTCTCTCTCTCTCTCTCTCTCTCTCTCTCTCTCTCTCTCTCTCTCTCTCTCGCTTTCAAATGCAAACGCTGCTATTCCCAACGTCGTCGATCGCTATTATTACCATTCCCGTCTCTTCGCAGTCAATGTTTGAAGACCGTATCGAATTCTCACCGTTAATGAGAGGAGGCGGGCGGAATTATTGACAAGAATCCAGCTCGCTCGAATCCACCCTCTCTCCCACCCAACGTGCCGCACGTCAATCGGTACCAAGCACGCCTCGTGACTTGTGGGAATCGGGATAATTATAACGTTTCCGCTGAGTTTCGATACGGGGAGGGAGGGGCGAGCGTAATGGTGGAACCTCCTCCTCTTTCTAAGGGCCCCTCAGGCGGCAATTCTACGCTCACGCTCGCACCGCTACCCAGCAATCATCCCCAGTCAGTCTTTCAGTCAGTTCTGTTGCTATTTAATTATCCATTTAAAGCGTGTAATCTTCTCCTACGCGGCATCAATTCACTCGTGTCGGTCATCTTCCGATGAGGGACAACGAGAACGATGATGACGTCGTGAAGGTCTGAAGAAGGCAAAATTTTGAGATGTGTGGCAATGCCATTTAATAAAAATGCATAAGATATAGAAGATCTTTTATCTTAATCGTGAATAAGATATTATATGTACAGTTATTAATTTTCTTTCAATTTCGTTTCAAATAAATGATTATCTATACTATATCAAAAATGGTATTCATCAAATGAAGAAAATTTATTCTTACACATTCATAACTAATACAAAAAAAAAATAAAATTACTATGCGATCAAAAATAAATAATAAGTCGTTAAGAATAAAATAATCACATGTTTCATTCAAATTTGACATAATAAGATATGTTTTGCTCAAACAAGGATAAGATCGTAGGCGAGCGCAATAGAAAAAGTTGAATTTAAATCGCTACAGAAAAGCGTGGGAGTATACCATA
>NW_017259299.1:316058-320660 GCF_001594045.1 Atta colombica
ACCTCATCGTTACCGATATCGGTAACAAGGATACGCCTCGCATGGAAGATCATTTTCTTTCAAAGTTTACTATCTTTGGAATGGTTTGCACTTTTGAAGAAAAAACGCGAAGCAAGAATTAGAATCATAAAGAATTGGAAAGAACCTTTTGGAACGGTTGAAAACGTGTTATTAATGCAAGCATTGTTCGAAGATGGTAAATTATGCTGCTTATAAACGTAGTTTGGTCAAAAATAAAATTATCAGTAAATGTTGGCAACACTCATATTCCATTATTTATTTACATTTTCTTAATATTTCACAAAGTTGCATGCTTCTTTTGTTAAAAAAGTAACGTAGTAAATATGTGAATTGTCGCAGAATCGCCCCTCTGTCATTTGAACGGGACATAGCTCCGAAGAACACGTTTCCAGATCGTCTTCCTTCTTTACCCTTCGCTGGCGCGCAGAGGCGTATAAGCGAAATAGCTGTTAGGTGATATTGGGGTACGGCATGTTGCGAGGGCATCGATATATATTTCTTCTCGTCGCATCTCGTCGTTCTTACCCATCTAGGAACGTAGGTGCTCTGCTACTCACGCTCGTAGGTGGAAGGGTGGAAGAGGCGACCCTTCCGCGTTTAGTGTCAATTTATTCGGGATTCCCGAGATTCCCAAGGCTTTGCCACGCACGATCAGCCTCGCCCGTTTGCATAATATTGTATTTATTTCGTCTTGTAACCTCGTACACGCGTTCCCGTCCCGCACGCGTTCCCTGTCCTCTTCTCCCTTTGCCTCTCCCTCTTACCTACAAGTTTCGCGCCTTGTACACATGTGGGTAGTGATGGGAGAAAGCTTCGTTTAGTTCCCTGCTTTCGCACGAATAGCATCATATATGTGAGCCTAAAATGGGCTATATGGGTTACAAGAAAATCTCGACGGCATTCTTCCTTCCGATACCTTTTTTCGCATTTTTCTTCCGCTCATTGCAATATATATCCTAGCACCACACGTTTCTAACGAATTACTATTTAGCTACAGTTATCATATGCTTCGATCTTTTATTCATAAAAAGTAAAGTTATTTGAGGTATTTATGTTTTTTGAAAAAGTTTTCTATATTTAATATATTAATTAAAAATTGTACATTGCAACACTGATTTTTACTCGAATAAATTTAATCTTTATTGGTTGGACCTTTAATAAATTTCATTGATTTGATCGTAAATTAGTATATGCATCATGTCAAATACATTAACTATAATGTAAAAACGAAATGTACTTGAGAAGACATCTACACGGTGATGTAAATGTAACTAGCTGAGACACCAGTCGAAATTATTGAAAGCGAAATAATAACGTCATTATTACCTCAACGATAAAGAAGCGGGGGATAACTGTGTTATCGCTGCTCGTTTCATGAATAAGCACACAATATCCGTATCGAGAATATAAGCAGCTACGTTCGATAAGGCAAAAGTAAACTAACATGTTATCAGTCGTATCATTGGAATGTCGCACTAATAAATTTAAATACTTCGTTCATTGTGCAAGTCATACATTGTATCCTTTCGTTACATTTTTGTAGAAGAAATATATCTTGATGATATTAAATTCATTTTCAGCTAATCTTATTAAATAATTTTGCTTTCATTAGTAAACAGTTATAGAATAGAGAATATGCTTTATATACGAAATAATTTAGTCTCTTATTAAACTCTTATTATCATATATATATATGTATACATATCTTTAATTAATATTCGTGACGTGAGAAATGAATGTAATTTAACAAATATACAAACGGAAAACAAACGGAATTATGCAAAACGCATGTCTTCAATGATCGAAATCAATAATACAAAATAGATAATATAAAATGGAAGATAGCGTCATAAGTCCCTATAAAAATATGTACAATGTAACACAATCTATCGTAAACGCGATCAAAACGATAGTCCCATATTTCTCCTTGTATGACACATCGTAAAAGATGGCATTCGATATGAGTATAATTCTGCGCATCAAATTATTCGATAAAATGATAGTGAACATAAATATTCACACGTGACGGAATTACCCGTAGAATAATCCTTCGGACGTGTGATCGATATTGGTTGATTTTATAGCGGTATGTCAAAGATATTTGTCGATATCGAGAATCACGTCCAAAAATGTTATAAACAGCTGCTCGGAGCACGCATTGATTTAACAATATTTTCTTTATGTCCGATGAGGGTAAATCACTTTTCCCGTCGAGCATAAAGCATTGCATTGCGCGGTCGACATTCGCAATCATAAAATACAATATTCATAATGAGGACGTCAGTCAGAGAGGTGCGGACGAATTGACGGAGGTTGCTGCACGGACGAATGGCCGATTGCAGTGCGGCGGGGGTAGCAGCGGTGTCGACGGCGGTGGTGAGATGGTGGTGCTGGTGGCGGCGGTGATGGTGGCGGTGGTGCATCGATAACCCGCGCGTCGAAGAGTTTGAGTGATTGACGCGATCGGATGGAACAGATCGTGATGCACGCGGAGAAAAGTGTTGACCGCTCGTTCCGGGCGAACATACGTATGGCAGCCGACCCATTGACAGGTGCATAACGCTTTCAAACAAATAGGAACAAATTCCCCTCTCTCTTTCTCTGTTTCGCGTACATATCAAAATGCATTTTTAAAGCTTACCGGTGTACGGCAATAAATATCAACAAACGAGTATCCCCTAGGCTATAAATAAAATCTATGTATTTTTAAAACCTTTTTTTTTTGTTTTTCATACACGTAGACACAACGCCCGTTGGACATTCGGAGGTATTTTGCCATCACAGGTAAGTCCGACGTATTTCGTCGCTGCGCATTTCGCCAGGCGTCCATTTCCGAATGTGCACAACTTTTTTCCGCGATACGTTGGCGACTGACGCGATATTTGCGCAACACGGAATTTTTTTCAAAAAAAAAAAAAGAGAGAGAGAGACAGAGAAAGAAAAAATAGGAAAAACATGCCCAATGCTTTTCCATGTCGTAACAGAATGAAAGCACTAAAAGCGCGATAGCCAGCAACAACAGGAACGCGTGTACCCATTATGGCATAATATCGATAATAAACTTTTTCGCCGCCCTCTCGAGTGGCGAGTATTTTTTTGTTGACTCATCGACAATTCGCACGATACTCGATAAATGCGATTATAATTATCACAAGCGTGACAATTTACGATCATAATAAAAAATTTCTCCATAATAAAACTGATGCGATTAAATTTTTTAGAAACTAACAAGACATATGTATTCCTTAAAAATGTCTTAATTATAATAAAGAGATATATAAAGAGATATTTCTTTAATTAGTACATCGCATTGTGCATAGCCAATTAATTTTTTAAGCACTTTTTCAAATTGAATTCGTTACAAATTTTAACTGCATCGTCTCATCGATAATCTCAAGAATGGCGATTGCCAATGTACGAGCGACACATCGCTTTCAGCCATGACGAATGACATCTTCCATAGTCAGGTCGAATCGCGATGGACGGAATCGTACGCATTTTATGCTTCGGCCCGGACAATTGATCCATCAGGCTGAACGCGTAAGCTGTAGCGTTGCACCTGTGCATCGTATACTGTGTAGCGTGGCCGGTGGTGGATGCAACGCGAGTCTGCTTGGACAGGTGATTGTCAGTGCTTCAGGCGCCGCCTCGAGATTTTCATAGACTATCGTCCGTGCGAAGTCATTAAAACCGCAAATCTGAACAACAGCTGTGACCGAGATTGAAATTTCGATAATATCATATCTGAGAACACATGGATAAAAAGAAAAATAATTTTACAAAATTTTCTATCATCGTTTTACCCTTATTCACAAATATTTTTGTAATATACATATAAGTACGTTGATATCGATTGATTATATCATATATAATTCATCGCATAATTTATTTTTAAACAAATTAAAAATAGAGATATGTTGAAATAGAGGTATCGATAAAGGTAATCAACTTTCTAGCGGTAACAATCTGGAATTACAAAATTTCCCATTGATAGAGTGCGTGTTTATCTATACGTTTGATGGCCCGGCCGATTTTACATGCAAACGTCAAACGTTTCCGGCGGTGCGCATCGCACGCGGCATAAAAATGACAGCTCATTGGATTTTACGAACCGGCCCCACGGCCGCATTGCACCGGCGGCGCACCGGCATGATACAAACAGCCCGTTGCGCCGGTGATTTTCATCGCCGTAATAATGCGTTTATCGGCATTCCCACGCCCGGTCGATCAGTCCGATGAAACCTATTCCCAGCGAACAACCAAGCCACGTCCACGCCCTTTTATCGTTAACGCGCCAAATATTTTTTTTTTTGCACAGAATAAATTAACTTTACTCAATCAAGCAGATTTTCCAGTACGAGGAACATATTTCAAATGGTTATTGCGTTGGTCGCTAGTCGGTATAAGTAATGAAATATATACCACGATTTATATGCCACATCAAATATATCGTCATATCGCATGAATATATTGGAAATATATATTGGAAATATATATATGAATCGTGGTTAAACATTTAAATATAATATTTTAATATAGAATTGATCAATACCAATTATCTTGAAATATATATATATATAT
>NW_017259299.1:320967-331960 GCF_001594045.1 Atta colombica
AGTATATATAGTATATATAGTATACTATTTCTAAAATGTTACAACTAATTGTTTTAAGACATCGCAACTTATTGGTAGAGCATTTCTCTCTCTCAATCATACTATTGATATTTTAATACATTTGTGATAGCATAAAGAAAAAAACACTTGTGAAATTAAGACAAATTTACAAAGTAACATTTATCAGTAGTAGTATGCATAGTATTTACGAGCAAATTTTCACATAACAAACATAGAATTAAATTGATAGAATCGAATTTCTAAATTTAATGTAACGAAAGATTAAAATTATAGTTGCTTGATTTCAAAATGAATTAAAATCTGTTAAGACATTGCTTTCTCATATTGCAGCATTGTGAGAAATTCTATTGCAGCGTTTGTCTTTATTTATAACACAAAATAACGTACGGAACTTGCAGATCGTTTCCCTTATTTCGTATGCATGATGGTATATGTAAATTATAAACTTCACAATGTAGATTTTCGTGTTGTGTTCGCCCATGATCGATCGCGAGAGCGTCATCCAGCGAGAAACAAAGGATACAATAAAGGAAGAAGTCGTAAACGTACATACGGAAAAGGAAGTCGATTATTTCGCGAGTTAAACAGACCGTTCACTGCGGTCAATTAAGTTGGTGAAATTTCGTCGCGAAAACAACGTGTGATTCGTTCGTCCGGCGCTGTCGAGTGTCAGTTCCCCGGGCTGTGCCTTCCGATGTGAAGGGCATCGTCGTCGTCATCGTGGGCGATTCAGAAGGCAAAAAGGAGACTCGTTGACGGCGTCATTATCGTTATTTAATATCCTGGTCATTAGCGCGTCCCGCCATGCCACTCGAGAGTGTTGTTTATGTACTCATCTGCTCTCTTAGAGTTCGCCGCGTCGAGGCTGAGATTGTTCCTACGCGTTTTTGCAACGACGAATGAGGTGATGAAGGAGGATCACGCTTTGAAGTCTTTCTCTAAGTACACCCATTGCGGGCATAGGTACGCTTTTACGAACTTAATAAAGGACACAGGGACAATTGAGCACGATGAGTTAATTATTATCGTGTTGGAACTCTTTGTTCGTGAATACACCGCGTGGTGAAGTTATGTGTATCGACTACTGACTTACTCTAGACGAAACGTTAACTCGGAAAGAAGCGATCTCATATATACATATATACATATATATATATATATATATATATATATTTGTGTGTGTGTGTGTGTGTGTGTGTATGTGTAAGAATTCGCGGCATCCGCTCTTACAAAGGATTTAAGAAAAAAGCAGTAGGTAATATATATGAGCGCGGCCCCTGTTGTGCTACAAAATAGAAATGGACGTCATTGACCAAGCAAAAAGTAAATGGAACGAGCAAAACGCGCTGCACCGAATAAAAGGGCGATAATGGAAAATGCGGCCAGTTCAAGTCACGGCCGGATAATAAGTTCCGCGTAATCGTCGGCGATTTTACTGCTGTCGAGAGTAATGCTGCATTTTCACGATTGAACACATCAATGTCTTGCGAGTAATGTCATTTTGTAGCTAAAGCGAGAAATGCTGCATGGTTAAATGTACGCAGATGTTTAATTTTTATTACATCGATTACGATTATTGACAAACAGTTATCAATGTTAAGCGTAATATATCCATCCATTTCGAATTCTCACCAGTGGTTTACCGCATTGCAGCAATAAACTACCGATTATAGACGCTTTCAAGGACCATCAGGTGCATAATGCACGAACATGTATGTAATTTCGATACGAGCGATATAAAGTGGGTTAATTAAAGCCGCAGGGGAAACGATGTAACGAATGAGCTAAATTAAAAATTTCAAAGTTTCCGAACCAATCGAGCTGCAGCATACGTTCGAACAAATGATGCAGCGTGTCGCAAATGGTAAATTAATAGGTGGCAGAGATAATGAGTGTATAATGAAAAGTGGCTATTTCAAAATCATTAAGAGATATGTGACATTATTTGAATCATATTATTTTTACTCTAGTTTTGGTAGTTTTTGAAAACTCATTGATTCGAGAATTAATCATGATTTTAAAAATGAATAGATAAAAGAATACAATATTTTGTCGATTTCTCATCTTTGCACAAATACTTGGAAAAATGTCTGAGAAAAAGTGGAAACTTTTAATCTTGATTTTGCAGAACACATATGGTCGAAATATATTTATTATAAAGAATGAAACGGTATATCAATATGGTTGATTACATTAACAAAACGGACACAACTGCAGTAAACAGAATCGTGTAGAGTTATCATTATTTATCTGCTTGCGAGGCCAGAAGGATGGTATACAATGTAATGCATATCTTTTGACCAACAAAGACTCCTACACAGAAATTTACATGACACGCGCATATTTTATGTGCCTATACGTACGCAATATAACTATTTCACCGCGTCGCATTGTCGCAATAGAATAAACCGGCAGGCGAGTTGATGAAGGTCAGAGTCAAGACGCGTAACTTAAGACTTAGGAGACGCTCGCACGCGTGAGAATCTCGCCAGACAAGGAAACCACGAAGGTGTCGCGGCTCGTAATGTCCGGAGCATCGTGTCTCACAATAGATTAGCATCTCATGGCTGGTGGTCTACGATTTCTGCGAAGCAAAAGAGAGAATGCTCCGATCTACCTTCACTTTTGACTGTAAAATTAAAAATATGGCATACAATCATTGAAATAAATAATGTTACAATATAAAAAGCAATATTGGCGGAATAATCTTTTATAAGAAATGTTAAGTATTAACTTTTCTTTCGGAATAATCTTTATCGCATATTTGATTATAAAGAGATAAAAATAAAATCTTTAACATCATTCTCTTGAATGAATATATCTCTTATAATATAGAAATATCATAAACTAAATATAAGGTATCTTGTAATATATTTGTGTGGTAGATCGAGAGAAGCATAGAAAACAGATACATATATATCTGCACCGCGAAGCGGTATGTAGGTCACTCCGTGTGTTACTAAGTGCAGTAATTCAGTTGTGTTGAAAGCCCACGGAGACACGAGCAGCGTGAACCTCCGTGATCTAAGATACACAGTTGCCGCATCTTCTCGATTTATAGAGAAGCACCTGGATAAAGAATTATATAGGAAGCAAGTGTTGGTTAATGGCATTCATGTTTATTTTCCTCTACCTCGTTGCCGAAATGAGTCACACCTACATATTTCTATCCAAACGATGTCATTACAAAGACATATATTTATATTTACGCGATGTAATTTTGTATAATCGATAATTGATAAAAAAGATACGATCAATGCGTGCTTATCCCTGCAATAACGCGTGCAATATTGAGCGAAAGATCGTTCTTTGGGATTGATTAGATCTCAGACTGTAATTGGTAAATTCGTTGCTGGTAATCAAATGCAAGATAAAGGCAACGAATACAGAAAAAAAGGAGAGACAAATGCTGGATGAAGGTGAACCAGAAAGGGCAGAGAAGGCAAAGAACGAGAGGTCGTGCGAGCGATCTGCACTGGTCAGTCTTTACAACAATTACCGCTGGGCATGGTCTTCTTGTGAATGCTATACATTCGACCCTATGCAACGAAATTGCATCAAGCGGATATACCTTTACCTTTACTTGGAGCACCACAACTTCTCGTAGCAACAGTCAGCGAACAACAGGGAAAGAATAAATACTTATCATTATGATGATTGCAACGTTAAGTACATTTCAAAATTTGCAATTATGTATATGAGTATATAAATACTGGGCAAAAACATAATAAACGCGCACTTATTTTATATGATAAAATTAATTATTAAAACAAAATATCTTCAATATTATCATAAATTATTAACGTATCCACAATTTATTTACACATAAAAAATTATACAATGGTTTTTCATTGTTTAATTTCTTGTGAGTAAATAAGTTATGGATAAGTTAATACATTATAATAATTTGAGTATGTAAAAAGTTAAAGATATTTTTCAAAATAATTAATTACATCGCGTCAATAAATAATTTGTAATATATAATTTCTCATTTTGGAGTATTCTGTGATATAAACAATCGTATACTATATTCATATCGTATACTATATTCAGTAAACCAAATATATTTGCTAAAGAACGCGCTTTACCATGTGATGAACACCTGGGGGGGGGGGGGGGGGGGATTGCGTGCACAAATACGCCGACCTCACTAGAAACGGAAATGGTTACCTGCGACTATTTACGGGGATGCATGTCAAGCTATATGGCCTGTGGGCACGCGCTATAGGTTTGTATGAACAAACGTGATACGGAATATATGAATAATAATGGCTCGACTGTATATATCGCGAATACATTGCCTTCACTCATCGTCATCACCATCCCCATCTGTGTTATCCCTTTGCCGCAGCGTTACGAACCACGAAACACGGGAATGCGATATGATACGATTCGCTCTGATTAGCGCTACCAATACGATAGCCACCGTGGCATAACATTATGATCGCATTGATTATGACGCGACATACATCAATCTCCCAATCTTTTCCATTTTTTCAGAATATCCATTTCTTACGATCATATACCTATTTGGAGAAACATTTTTGACTCGTTGTATGATATTTTAGTTATTAACTATCGATGTAATTAATTAACTGTATGAGCGCTGTGTTCTCTATATGTAATTAGCTTCTTTACGGAATCCCATCATCCTATTTGTTAATTATTATAACATGATAATTTATTTTGCGCTGCAACATATCACTCTTTTATCACTCTGTATACATATCTTTAGAGATATTTCCAAATCATAATATTGTGATTAATTTCTATTATTTTATAGGAAACTCATCTGCACTTGAAAATCATCTGCGTATGGATAACGCGGAAAGTGCATATTCGTAAAAAACAAGGACGTAATACGATAAATAATGCTTCACAATAAATAATACTGATTTTTAATCGTTACAAGTGCTCTTTGTACAGCCATGTTGTACGCGATAAATTCAAAGTCGTGATTTTTTTTCACGCTTTTGATTCATAAAGCGAATAAGCGGTTCGTAAATATGCGTTACAAGATTGTGCTAGTGTGTGTGTGTGTGTGTGTGTGTGTACATGGTAACAATGTAACAGATTTTTTTATATTTTTAACCGAGTATAAACGCAATGCGAGATAACGTATAATATTCAATCGGAATAACCACGAGACGTTATGTGACAAATAAACGAGTCTCAATTGATGAAATCTTGTAGTAATTAAGGGACATTTTATCGATGCATCATAGTGTGATCGATCAGTTTTCCGAATTTCCTTCCTCTCACGCTTACTCACATCCCACATCCTTTTTACCCATGCCTATCTCAATGCGGGGCATCCCGCATAACGATACTTGGAGATATACTATGTGTATGAAGTATTATAAATATACTTTATAGAAGCGTGCAACACGACGCATTAATGCGGCTGATTGCCCGTATATCACGATGTGGCGGTGCCCGCGGAGAGTTCCTTTCTTCTTCGCGCGTGGTTTTGCACAGTTCTTGTCGGCCTCCTGCAACCAATTCTCTCATCCCAGAAATTTCTCTCTTGCTACGGATTACTCAGTTAGTTACGGATGGTGGCCATGCACATTTTATTAAAATATTGGGTCACATCCCGGTGCATAATAATATATATCACAATATTCTGTGTGTACATGAGAATCTACGTGCGTAGGAGTACACACTCATCGTCACCGAAGTCGTCGGCGAGTAGTGGCCTGCGGGCGTGAGTGGCTGAGTTCGAATTTCGCGGGGGTGAGGTACGCGCGGCTCGTTACGGGCATCCTTTCAGGGCCCCTAAGTGGACGTCGAGTTCGTTAGAAGGGCCCTTCCAAGAGATTGCGGAAGATGAACAGGGTGAAGGCGGGAGATGCATAGGTTCGTGTTTCCACAAAGAGATATGGCTCTCGCTTAGACGGCAATGAGGCGCGAATCGAGATCCTCTCTGTCTTTGCTTCCCTCTTTTCTCGTTGTCTCGATTTCTCTGTGATTTTCTTCCTTCATCCTTCCTCCCTCCTCCCCTCCCTCTCTCTCTCTATCTCTTTTTTCTTCGTACTTTCCTTTCTTTTTCATACTTCTTTGACCTCATCTTTCTCGATTTCTCTCTGCGGTACTATGAACTCTCATATTATCATCGCGTCGTTTGTCCCTGTATTGATTATAATACAGTTGTGTGCAAAAACATCTTGATGCGCGTAATTACAGAAAAGGCACAAATTTCGCCTTTTTTTTTCTTTACAATCTGTAATAGCGTAAATAAATATGTAAATGCGAATGCAAAGTAATACAAGGACGTTTTTTGTCGTCGATCATAATACGTCGAGCAACTTATAATCTTATTTTCCCTGTCTCGTTCGTGCCCTAGCGACTTAATAAAACTGCGCTTAGGCGGAAAATGCTTCTCCATTACGCGCTCGCCGCCATTCGTTTTGTTTACGCCACGTAATAATTACACGGCGCATGTTTTTCTCACGGACTTTGTTCGCACGTAAACTTTCCTCGGTAACGTCATCCTGTATATATCATTGTCATCCGGAAATTACCCCGTAGAGTTTCTCGACGATGAGGGAAACATATGAAAGGGATAAAGTTACGAATATTCCTGAATTATGCTGTTGGTATTCGTAGTATCGTCGATTCGAAGCACTAGAAAGATTAAGTTTGATGAAGAGGTAATACTTCGTCTCGGAGTTTGCATGCCTGTCTCATGCATGTCCTGCGAAAAATGTTAGTATCTTCGAATATGTAAAAATTTAATATGAAATTATTGCAAAAAATTAAAATAGAATATTTTTTTCTCTGTTGATATACGTTAAAGGCATAAATCTGATTTTTAAGCATTGATTCTTACAAATAAAAATTATTTCATCATTTGTGAAATGATTTTTATTTAGGAAATATAGATATCATCATCTTCTTTCATATTTAATTATTACACTGCATGTAATGCAAATTAATATCGATAATTAATATCAAAAATTTATGCTCCTTAATTACATTGTAAAAAACAAAATTTCACTTTCTATGATAATGCTGTAAACTTGTATCTCTCACATACGACATCTGTCTCCGACGTGAACGATATTCATATTTTCCGGTTGCCGTAGTATTCCGTATTCCGTAGGATTACACGGAAGCCGGAACAGTGCGTCAGGATAACGTTGGAACAGTATGTATCATATTGAGGATAACGTCAGTCAATACGTACAGGAAACATCGAGGCGTATTCTCTTCTGTGACGTCAAGTACTTATTCATTAACCGAGGAATCAAAAAACCATAATTTAATATTCCTAACTCATTAAATTATCAAATTCAATCAGGTTCTAATTTTAAAACATCGAAAGTTCAATGAAAACGTTTGATTCTTTGAAACGAGCGTAAAAAAAAAGAATAAAATTTTATTTGAAATTAAAAGATTTGATTTATATATTGTCAACGCCTCAAATATTATAATATTTTCAATAATATTTCGAATAATAAAAATAATTCTCTTTTCACCATGAAATTGACACACCAGCAGGCATATCTGAGGTTTGTGGATGGACGAAGTGGTTTCAATAAAAAAAAGCACTCTCTGTTGCTAGCAGCGCCGTAAGTATGTCCTAAGTGCATTTAACGATTATTTTATATTAACGGGTGAATTTATTAGCGGCTTCCATTATCGGGGTTTGGCGGCCTCGAGGTGGCCATCTATACGCCTTTCGTTTTACCGAGAAGCTGTGAAGATCGTAAGAAGAGAAAAAATGAATGGAAAGAAGGAGGGTAAGTGAGTTAACGGCGGTCTCCGTGTCTTTATCTCATGGTGGTGGACCGTCTTTGTTTCACTTGGTTGCTTGTGAATATTTCAAGAGATGTCCGGACCCTAGTGATATCGATAGCGTTACCTCATTGCTTTCCACCGGCGAGACCTTTATTTGCGCGCAGTAAAAGCTTTTTAAAAATCTAGACTACGGCATTGCAGTTACCGAAACAACAATGTACGTGCGTCATGTACACGCGCACGCGCGCGCGCGCGCGCGCGTATGTGTGTGTGTGTGTGTGTGTGTGTGTGTGTTCAAGATAATGTTTATATCATATTATTTGCGAAAAAGCAGCTCTCGCGAAAAAGATATATTTTCTAATACACGACAGAACGAACGGTGAATTAATATAACATGGGTCGAATTCAGTCGAAAGAGACGAGGATTTATTTCATTCGCTTCCTTGTTCCGCTGGTCTCTGGTGGGTAACTACAGCCTCTTTTCAATCCCCGCGAAGAGGAGGATATCGTGGATTTTTGTGGGACGAGAAGAAGAAGCTAAAGAAAAAGTAGAACCGGAGGAAGACGCCTGAGCTGTTGGTCGAGACCGCAGGACCACCATCGAGAGGTTACGAGTCAGTGGCCGAACGGAGAGGGTGGAAAAGAGGATGGTTGCGGGTTATGCCGCCCCTGGGACGAGCTCTGATGGGGTTATGGGCCTCCGAGGCCTACTCTTTCCACCCGGTTTCTACATCCCGTTTTCCTTCCATTCTATTCCATAATATGCCGGGAGATGTATACGTCCTGCAGGACGCCCGCAAAATGCGTTCTAGATTGCATTCGGATATAGGGAGATTCACGGCACGAGATGGAGAAAGAGAGAAAGAGAATGGACTCTGAATTGAAGAGGAAGAAAACGATGCAGCACAGCAATCCTTGCACGAGAGAGATCGAACTGGGATTTGTGAGGGCGTCCCGATTATTTTTCGCATCGGCGATTCACTCTAGTCTTCGGACCGAACGACAACGTTTACGCGCTTCTATAGATATACCTACATATACTTACGTTTCCGAGAAACGTGAAATTTGACCCCAACCCTCCATAGGCTATTCAATCGGAAATTATATTTCGTACTTACCTGGAACAGAAAGAGAAAGAAATTATTTAAAAATTGACTTTGAATATTGAGATGAGCATCTTAATTGTAAGACCGTATGATAATACTTTGAGATGTTATACATTACATCAAGAATGATATTGTTTTACATAAGAAACAAATTCCATGTATTACGAATTAAGATAAATCGCCAAGACAATTTTGATCATCAATGCAAAAACTGATTTAACGAATTGTGTGGATCTCGATCCTACTTCTTCATGTTCTTTCGTCCGCATCGAATGCACGGACAAGGATACGTTTCCTGTTACTTTCCTCTCGTTGAACATAATGACGCGCGACGAAACTCTTGCTCGATAACAACCCAGCTGCGTGCACGCGCGCGTGCATAGTCGGCGTGCTGAAAAAAGCCGTCGCGCGAAGGGCGAAGAGAGATTTATGCGCGCAAGAAAAGAGAGAGAAAAAGGAGCGAGGATCTTCCTTATAGCAGCAGCAGCAACAGCAGCAGCAGCAGCAGCACCGAGTCATGTTAGGAATCGAGAACGAATCTTATACGTATACCTGACTCGCGGCTCGCGTACAAAGGAAAAGAAGAGGCAAGCACCCAGAAGAAGGAGGTTCATGCCGTAATTAATAAACCGGTATGCTAATTTCTGCGAGGACAACGCGCGTTTTCTCCTGGCAAGGCAGGTACATCCGGTATAATCTCATGTACCCTGAGGAACAGTGCAGCCTTTCGTAACGTCAACGTACAACGAAAAGAGAGAGAAAGAGAGATGTAAGACGAGATAAATTACGTTTGCGCGCGCGCTGGCCGATATGGGGCAAATAGTTTCGCAATTCCGATACAAGCCCGGCTCGTTTCGCGTTGCCCGTCGGTTGCGACGCACGATCTATCGCGCGAGGTTGAATGATTAATTCCGAAACATCTCGCACGAATATCGCGCGATAAAAAGAACTTTTGACGTGTTATTATGAGTTATGCGGTGAGTCATGCGATAGAGTACGCAAAATGTAATCGCAAAGTATTCGAATATTAATGATAGATGATATGTGGCAGTAAAGCTATTTCCTGATTTGACGCAATGGTAGCTAATTATCATTTTCTAGATTTAATTTGACATTAATGCGAAATGTAAAATTATTGCATCCCCTCCTCTCTCTCTCTCTCTCTCTCTCTCTCTCTCTCTCTCTCTCTCTCTATGTATGTATATATAAATATATATATATATAGAGTACATAAAAATAAAGATTGAAGTTAGCACATTTGTAAATTGTCATTTTTCCCTATGCATATCATATATACGTAAAAATATAGAGAATTAACATACGGCAATACTTAATAGTATTTGATAAGATTTTTTTCGGCTCTAATAGATGTAAGTTATTCAACAAATTTCGCTAAATATTGCGTGCCTTTTGTGCAAAATGGAAGACATAATGTATACTCGAGGAAACGACGAACAAGGAGTGGTGCTGGTCCAACGTAAATCAAAATGTACGATGCGGAGGAGTCGGTCGTCACGTGTAAATGAGAGAATAGTATGAGAATAGTAACCGAGAGAGAAAGAAAAAGAGAGAAAGAGACATGGCGAAAGAGTAGCACCGAGCTTTCCGGCATCACGAGACGACGAGCCAGCGAGCTTTGTGCTTTGACGAAGGGTGTCTCGCGGCAGCCGGAGGGTGTAACCCCGGCTTATTCATAGGCAGGAAGCGAGAAACGAAGGAAACGGAGGACACGAGACACGTCGTCCTTTTACGGAGCGCAAGCACGTTTTCGTACCGATAACGTCGACCCCATAGAAAACGCGTATGCTTCCTGTTTAAAAGCCATCGATTGTTTCTCCTCGAACATGTCTGAGACAGCTGCCCTCTACCGCCCCCTTCCTTTCCATCCTCTTTCCCTTTTCTCCTTCTCACATCGTGTTGACGAAAAGTTTGTTGGTGAACTAACCGTATAAATGCGGTTTTAACGAATGTCAGTGCAAACATGTACGAAAATACATGGCAGACGTCGATCTGAAGGAGCGAAAAAAGTGGCGAACAAAAAACCATTAGTGAGTGAGCGTGTGTGTGTGTGTGTGTGTGTGTGTGTGTGTGTGTGTGTGTGTGTGTGTGTGTGTGTGTGTGTG